>NW_026870581.1:0-46203 GCF_963576545.1 Limanda limanda | reverse complement strand
GAATATCTCCTCAGATTTGGGGGAATTTCGTCGGGTCGACCTCTTCCGAAGGGTCGTACAACTCGGGGATGGTAACCAATCGATCTGCAGGACCCAAATTAGTCCAGATGCAACCACTTTTCCAAGTCTCTCCGACCTTCACAAAAAAAGTTATTCAAGAATATCTCTTTCTCCTATGTGCTTTCATCCCTAACCCTAACCCTTCCGAAAGTCGGAGAAGCTCAAGGATGGTACTGATCGATGCGCGCAACCCCATTTAGTGGGGGTAGAGCCTACTTGCAAGTCTCTCCGACCTTCACAAAAAAAGTTATTCAAGAATATCTCCTCAGATTTGGGGGAATTTCGTCGGTCGACCTCTTCCGAAGGTCGTACAAGCTCGGGGATGGTACCAATCGATCCGCAGGACCCAAATTAGTCCAGATGCAACCACTTTCCAAGTCTCTCCGACCTTCACAAAAAAAGTTATTCAAGAATATCTCTTTCTCCTATGTGCTTTCATCCCTAACCCTAACCCTAACCCTTCCGAAAGTCGGAGAAGCTCAAGGATGGTACCGATCGATGCGCGCTACCCCATTTAGTGGGGGTAGAGCCTACTTGCAAGTCTCTCCGACCTTCACAAAAAAAGTTATTCAAGAATATCTCTTTCTCCTATGTGCTTTCATCCCTAACCCTAACCCTAACCCTTCCGAAAGTCGGAGAAGCTCAAGGATGGTACCGATCGATGCGCGCAACCCCATTTAGTGGGGGTAGAGCCTACTTGCAAGTCTCTCCGACCTTCACAAAAAAAGTTATTCAAGAATATCTCCTCAGATTTGGGGAATTTCGTCGGTCGACCTCTTCCGAAGGTCGTACAAGCTCGGGGATGGTACCAATCGATCCGCAGGACCCAAATTAGTCCAGATGCAACCACTTTCCAAGTCTCTCCGACCTTCACAAAAAAAGTTATTCAAGAATATCTCTTTCTCCTATGTGCTTTCATCCCTAACCCTAACCCTAACCCTTCCGAAAGTCGGAGAAGCTCAAGGATGGTACTGATCGATGCGCGCTACCCCATTTAGTGGGGGTAGAGCCTACTTGCAAGTCTCTCCGACCTTCACAAAAAAAGTTATTCAAGAATATCTCTTTCTCCTATGTGCTTTCATCCCTAACCCTAACCCTAACCCTTCCGAAAGTCGGAGAAGCTCAAAGATGGTACCGATCGATGCGCGCTACCCCATTTAGTGGGGGTAGAGCCTACTTGCAAGTCTCTCCGACCTTCACAAAAAAAGTTATTCAAGAATATCTCTTTCTCCTATGTGCTTTCATCCCTAACCCTAACCCTAACCCTTCCGAAAGTCGGAGAAGCTCAAGGATAGTACCGATCGATGCGCGCTACCCCATTTAGTGGGGGTAGAGCCTACTTGCAAGTCTCTCCGACCTTCACAAAAAAAGTTATTCAAGAATATCTCTTTCTCCTATGTGCTTTCATCCCTAAACCCTAACCCTAACCCTTCCGAAAGTCGGAGAAGCTCAAGGATGGTACTGATCGATGCGCGCAACCCCATTTAGTGGGGGTAGAGCCTACTTGCAAGTCTCTCCGACCTTCACAAAAAAAGTTATTCAAGAATATCTCCTCAGATTTGGGGGAATTTCGTCGGTCGACCTCTTCCGAAGGTCGTACAAGCTCGGGGATGGTACCAATCGATCCGCAGGACCCAAATTAGTCCAGATGCAACCACTTTCCAAGTCTCTCCGACCTTCACAAAAAAAGTTATTCAAGAATATCTCTTTCTCCTATGTGCTTTCATCCCTAACCCTAACCCTAACCCTTCCGAAAGTCGGAGAAGCTCAAGGATGGTACTGATCGATGCGCGCAACCCCATTTAGTGGGGGTAGAGCCTACTTGCAAGTCTCTCCGACCTTCACAAAAAAGTTATTCAAGAATATCTCCTCAGATTTGGGGGAATTTCGTCGGTCGACCTCTTCGAAGGTCGTACAAGCTCGGGGATGGTACCAATCGATCCGCAGGACCCAAATTAGTCCAGATGCAACCACTTTCCAAGTCTCTCCGACCTTCACAAAAAAAAGTTATTCAAGAATATCTCTTTCTCCTATGTGCTTTCATCCCTAACCCTAACCCTAACCCTTCCGAAAGTCGGAGAAGCTCAAGGATGGTACCGATCGATGCGCGCTACCCCATTTAGTGGGGGTAGAGCCTACTTGCAAGTCTCTCCAACCTTCACAAAAAAAGTTATTCAAGAATATCTCTTTCTCCTATGTGCTTTCATCCCTAACCCTAACCCTAACCCTTCCGAAAGTCGGAGAAGCTCAAGAATGGTACCGATCGATGCGCGCAACCCCATTTAGTGGGGGTAGAGCCTACTTGCAAGTCTCTCCGACCTTCACAAAAAAAGTTATTCAAGAATATCTCCTCAGATTTGGGGGAATTTCGTCGGTCGACCTCTTCCGAAGGTCGTACAAGCTCGGGGATGGTACCAATCGATCCGCAGGACCCAAATTAGTCCAGATGCAACCACTTTCCAAGTCTCTCCGACCTTCACAAAAAAAGTTATTCAAGAATATCTCTTTCTCCTATGTGCTTTCATCCCTAACCCTAACCCTAACCCTTCCGAAAGTCGGAGAAGCTCAAGGATGGTACCGATCGATGCGCGTTACCCCATTTAGTGGGGGTAGAGCCTACTTGCAAGTCTCTCCGACCTTCACAAAAAAAGTTATTCAAGAATATCTCTTTCTCCTATGTGCTTTCATCCCTAACCCTAACCCTAACCCTTCCGAAAGTCGGAGAAGCTCAAGGATGGTACCGATCGATGCGCGCTACCCCATTTAGTGGGGGTAGAGCCTACTTGCAAGTCTCTCCGACCTTCACAAAAAAAGTTATTCAAGAATATCTCTTTCTCCTATGTGCTTTCATCCCTAACCCTAACCCTTCCGAAAGTCGGAGAAGCTCAAGGATGGTACCGATCGATGCGCGCAACCCCATTTAGTGGGGGTAGAGCCTACTTGCAAGTCTCTCCGACCTTCACAAAAAAAGTTATTCAAGAATATCTCCTCAGATTTGGGGGAATTTCGTCGGTCGACCTCTTCCGAAGGTCGTACAAGCTCGGGGATGGTACCAATCGATCCGCAGGACCCAAATTAGTCCAGATGCAACCACTTTTCAAGTCTCTCCGACCTTCACAAAAAAAGTTATTCAAGAATATCTCTTTCTCCTATGTGCTTTCATCCCTAACCCTAACCCTTCCGAAAGTCGGAGAAGCTCAAGGATGGTACCGATCGATGCGCGCTACCCCATTTAGTGGGGGTAGAGCCTACTTGCAAGTCTCTCCGACCTTCACAAAAAAAGTTATTCAAGAATATCTCTTTCTCCTATGTGCTTTCATCCCTAACCCTAACCCTAACCCTTCCGAAAGTCGGAGAAGCTCAAAGATGGTACCGATCGATGCGCGCTACCCCATTTAGTGGGGGTAGAGCCTACTTGCAAGTCTCTCCGACCTTCACAAAAAAAGTTATTCAAGAATATCTCTTTCTCCTATGTGCTTTCATCCCTAACCCTAACCCTAACCCTTCCGAAAGTCGGAGAAGCTCAAGGATGGTACCGATCGATGCGCGCTACCCCATTTAGTGGGGGTAGAGCCTACTTGCAAGTCTCTCCGACCTTCACAAAAAAAGTTATTCAAGAATATCTCTTTCTCCTATGTGCTTTCATCCCTAACCCTAACCCTAACCCTTCCGAAAGTCGGAGAAGCTCAAGGATGGTACTGATCGATGTGCGCAACCCCATTTAGTGGGGGTAGAGCCTACTTGCAAGTCTCTCCGACCTTCACAAAAAAAGTTATTCAAGAATATCTCCTCAGATTTGGGGGAATTTCGTCGGTCGACCTCTTCCGAAGGTCGTACAAGCTCGGGGATGGTACCAATCGATCCGCAGGACCCAAATTAGTCCAGATGCAACCACTTTCCAAGTCTCTCCGACCTTCACAAAAAAAGTTATTCAAGAATATCTCTTTCTCCTATGTGCTTTCATCCCTAACCCTAACCCTAACCCTTCCGAAAGTCGGAGAAGCTCAAGGATGGTACTGATCGATGCGCGCAACCCCATTTAGTGGGGGTAGAGCCTACTTGCAAGTCTCTCCGACCTTCACAAAAAAAGTTATTCAAGAATATCTCCTCAGATTTGGGGGAATTTCGTCGGTCGACCTCTTCCGAAGGTCGTACAAGCTCGGGGATGGTACCAATCGATCCGCAGGACCCAAATTAGTCCAGATGCAACCACTTTCCAAGTCTCTCCGACCTTCACAAAAAAAGTTATTCAAGAATATCTCTTTCTCCTATGTGCTTTCATCCCTAACCCTAACCCTAACCCTTCCGAAAGTCGGAGAAGCTCAAGGATGGTACCGATCGATGCGCGCTACCCCATTTAGTGGGGGTAGAGCCTACTTGCAAGTCTCTCCGACCTTCACAAAAAAAGTTATTCAAGAATATCTCTTTCTCCTATGTGCTTTCATCCCTAACCCTAACCCTAACCCTTCCGAAAGTCGGAGAAGCTCAAGAATGGTACCGATCGATGCGCGCAACCCCATTTAGTGGGGGTAGAGCCTACTTGCAAGTCTCTCCGACCTTCACAAAAAAAGTTATTCAAGAATATCTCCTCAGATTTGGGGGAATTTCGTCGGTCGACCTCTTCCGAAGGTCGTACAAGCTCGGGGATGGTACCAATCGATCCGCAGGACCCAAATTAGTCCAGATGCAACCACTTTCCAAGTCTCTCCGACCTTCACAAAAAAAGTTATTCAAGAATATCTCTTTCTCCTATGTGCTTTCATCCCTAACCCTAACCCTAACCCTTCCGAAAGTCGGAGAAGCTCAAGGATGGTACCGATCGATGCGCGCTACCCCATTTAGTGGGGGTAGAGCCTACTTGCAAGTCTCTCCGACCTTCACAAAAAAAGTTATTCAAGAATATCTCTTTCTCCTATGTGCTTTCATCCCTAACCCTAACCCTAACCCTTCCGAAAGTCGGAGAAGCTCAAGGATGGTACCGATCGATGCGCGCTACCCCATTTAGTGGGGGTAGAGCCTACTTGCAAGTCTCTCCGACCTTCACAAAAAAAGTTATTCAAGAATATCTCCTCAGATTTGGGGGAATTTCGTTGGTCGACCTCTTCCGAAGGTCGTACAAGCTCGGGGATGGTACCAATCGATCCGCAGGACCCAAATTAGTCCAGATGCAACCACTTTCCAAGTCTCTCCGACCTTCACAAAAAAAGTTATTCAAGAATATCTCTTTCTCCTATGTGCTTTCATCCCTAACCCTAACCCTAACCCTTCCGAAAGTCGGAGAAGCTCAAGGATGGTACCGATCGATGCGCGCTACCCCATTTAGTGGGGGTAGAGCCTACTTGCAAGTCTCTCCGACCTTCACAAAAAAAGTTATTCAAGAATATCTCTTTCTCCTATGTGCTTTCATCCCTAACCCTAACCCTAACCCTTCCGAAAGTCGGAGAAGCTCAAGAATGGTACCGATCGATGCGCGCAACCCCATTTAGTGGGGGTAGAGCCTACTTGCAAGTCTCTCCGACCTTCACAAAAAAAGTTATTCAAGAATATCTCCTCAGATTTGGGGGAATTTCGTCGGTCGACCTCTTCCAAAGGTCGTACAAGCTCGGGGATGGTACCAATCGATCCGCAGGACCCAAATTAGTCCAGATGCAACCACTTTCCAAGTCTCTCCGACCTTCACAAAAAAAGTTATTCAAGAATATCTCTTTCTCCTATGTGCTTTCATCCCTAACCCTAACCCTAACCCTTCCGAAAGTCGGAGAAGCTCAAGGATGGTACCGATCGATGCGCGCTACCCCATTTAGTGGGGGTAGAGCCTACTTGCAAGTCTCTCCGACCTTCACAAAAAAAGTTATTCAAGAATATCTCCTCAGATTTGGGGGAATTTCGTCGGTCGACCTCTTTCGAAGGTCGTACAAGCTCGGGGATGGTACCAATCGATCCGCAGGACCCAAATTAGTCCAGATGCAACCACTTTCCAAGTCTCTCCGACCTTCACAAAAAAAGTTATTCAAGAATATCTCTTTCTCCTATGTGCTTTCATCCCTAACCCTAACCCTAACCCTTCCGAAAGTCGGAGAAGCTCAAGAATGGTACTGATCGATGCGCGCAACCCCATTTAGTGGGGGTAGAGCCTACTTGCAAGTCTCTCCGACCTTCACAAAAAAAGTTATTCAAGAATATCTCCTCAGATTTGGGGGAATTTCGTCGGTCGACCTCTTCCGAAGGTCGTACAAGCTCAGGGATGGTACCAATCGATCTGCAGGACCCAAATTAGTCCAGATGCAACCACTTTCCAAGTCTCTCCGACCTTCACAAAAAAAGTTATTCAAGAATATCTCTTTCTCCTATGTGCTTTCATCCCTAACCCTAACCCTAACCCTTCCGAAAGTCGGAGAAGCTCAAGGATGGTACCGATCGATGCGCGCTACCCCATTTAGTGGGGGTAGAGCCTACTTGCAAGTCTCTCCGACCTTCACAAAAAAAGTTATTCAAGAATATCTCTTTCTCCTATGTGCTTTCATCCCTAACCCTAACCCTAACCCTTCTGAAAGTCGGAGAAGCTCAAGGATGGTACCGATCGATGCGCGCTACCCCATTTAGTGGGGGTAGAGCCTACTTGCAAGTCTCTCCGACCTTCACAAAAAAAGTTATTCAAGAATATCTCCTCAGATTTGGGGGAATTTCGTTGGTCGACCTCTTCCGAAGGTCGTACAAGCTCGGGGATGGTACCAATCGATCCGCAGGACCCAAATTAGTCCAGATGCAACCACTTTCCAAGTCTCTCCGACCTTCACAAAAAAAGTTATTCAAGAATATCTCTTTCTCCTATGTGCTTTCATCCCTAACCCTAACCCTTCCGAAAGTCGGAGAAGCTCAAGGATGGTACCGATCGATGCGCGCTACCCCATTTAGTGGGGGTAGAGCCTACTTGCAAGTCTCTCCGACCTTCACAAAAAAAGTTATTCAAGAATATCTCTTTCTCCTATGTGCTTTCATCCCTAACCCTAACCCTAACCCTTCCGAAAGTCGGAGAAGCTCAAGGATGGTACCGATCGATGCGCGCTACCCCATTTAGTGGGGGTAGAGCCTACTTGCAAGTCTCTCCGACCTTCACAAAAAAAGTTATTCAAGAATATCTCTTTCTCCTATGTGCTTTCATCCCTAACCCTAACCCTAACCCTTCCGAAAGTCGGAGAAGCTCAAGGATGGTACCGATCGATGCGCGCAACCCCATTTAGTGGGGGTAGAGCCTACTTGCAAGTCTCTCCGACCTTCACAAAAAAAGTTATTCAAGAATATCTCCTCAGATTTGGGGGAATTTCGTCGGTCGACCTCTTCCGAAGGTCGTACAAGCTCGGGGATGGTACCAATCGATCCGCAGGACCCAAATTAGTCCAGATGCAACCACTTTCCAAGTCTCTCCGACCTTCAAAAAAAAGTTATTCAAGAATATCTCTTTCTCCTATGTGCTTTCATCCCTAACCCTAACCCTAACCCTTCCGAAAGTCGGAGAAGCTCAAGGATGGTACCGATCGATGCGCGCTACCCCATTTAGTGGGGGTAGAGCCTACTTGCAAGTCTCTCCGACCTTCACAAAAAAAGTTATTCAAGAATATCTCTTTCTCCTATGTGCTTTCATCCCTAACCCTAACCCTAACCCTTCCGAAAGTCGGAGAAGCTCAAGGATGGTACTGATCGATGCGCGCAACCCCATTTAGTGGGGGTAGAGCCTACTTGCAAGTCTCTCCGACCTTCACAAAAAAAGTTATTCAAGAATATCTCCTCAGATTTGGGGGAATTTCGTCGGTCGACCTCTTCCGAAGGTCGTACAAGCTCGGGGATGGTACCAATCGATCCGCAGGACCCAAATTAGTCCAGATGCAACCACTTTCCAAGTCTCTCCGACCTTCACAAAAAAAGTTATTCAAGAATATCTCTTTCTCCTATGTGCTTTCATCCCTAACCCTAACCCTAACCCTTCCGAAAGTCGGAGAAGCTCAAGGATGGTACCGATCGATGCGCGCTACCCCATTTAGTGGGGGTAGAGCCTACTTGCAAGTCTCTCCGACCTTCACAAAAAAAGTTATTCAAGAATATCTCTTTCTCCTATGTGCTTTCATCCCTAACCCTAACCCTAACCCTTCCGAAAGTCGGAGAAGCTCAAGGATGGTACCGATCGATGCGCGCAACCCCATTTAGTGGGGGTAGAGCCTACTTGCAAGTCTCTCCGACCTTCACAAAAAAAGTTATTCAAGAATATCTCCTCAGATTTGGGGGAATTTCGTCGGTCGACCTCTTCCGAAGGTCGTACAAGCTCGGGGATGGTACCAATCGATCCGCAGGACCCAAATTAGTCCAGATGCAACCACTTTCCAAGTCTCTCCGACCTTCAAAAAAAAGTTATTCAAGAATATCTCTTTCTCCTATGTGCTTTCATCCCTAACCCTAACCCTAACCCTTCCGAAAGTCGGAGAAGCTCAAAGATGGTACCGATCGATGCGCGCTACCCCATTTAGTGGGGGTAGAGCCTACTTGCAAGTCTCTCCGACCTTCACAAAAAAAGTTATTCAAGAATATCTCTTTCTCCTATGTGCTTTCATCCCTAACCCTAACCCTAACCCTTCCGAAAGTCGGAGAAGCTCAAGGATGGTACTGATCGATGCGCGCTACCCCATTTAGTGGGGGTAGAGCCTACTTGCAAGTCTCTCCGACCTTCACAAAAAAAGTTATTCAAGAATATCTCTTTCTCCTATGTGCTTTCATCCCTAACCCTAACCCTAACCCTTCCGAAAGTCGGAGAAGCTCAAAGATGGTACCGATCGATGCGCGCTACCCCATTTAGTGGGGGTAGAGCCTACTTGCAAGTCTCTCCGACCTTCACAAAAAAAGTTATTCAAGAATATCTCTTTCTCCTATGTGCTTTCATCCCTAACCCTAACCCTAACCCTTCCGAAAGTCGGAGAAGCTCAAGGATGGTACCGATCGATGCGCGCTACCCCATTTAGTGGGGGTAGAGCCTACTTGCAAGTCTCTCCGACCTTCACAAAAAAAGTTATTCAAGAATATCTCTTTCTCCTATGTGCTTTCATCCCTAACCCTAACCCTAACCCTTCCGAAAGTCGGAGAAGCTCAAGGATGGTACTGATCGATGCGCGCAACCCCATTTAGTGGGGGTAGAGCCTACTTGCAAGTCTCTCCGACCTTCACAAAAAAAGTTATTCAAGAATATCTCCTCAGATTTGGGGGAATTTCGTCGGTCGACCTCTTCCGAAGGTCGTACAAGCTCGGGGATGGTACCAATCGATCCGCAGGACCCAAATTAGTCCAGATGCAACCACTTTCCAAGTCTCTCCGACCTTCACAAAAAAAGTTATTCAAGAATATCTCTTTCTCCTATGTGCTTTCATCCCTAACCCTAACCCTAACCCTTCCGAAAGTCGGAGAAGCTCAAGGATGGTACTGATCGATGCGCGCAACCCCATTTAGTGGGGGTAGAGCCTACTTGCAAGTCTCTCCGACCTTCACAAAAAAAGTTATTCAAGAATATCTCCTCAGATTTGGGGGAATTTCGTCGGTCGACCTCTTCCGAAGGTCGTACAAGCTCGGGGATGGTACCAATCGATCCGCAGGACCCAAATTAGTCCAGATGCAACCACTTTCCAAGTCTCTCCGACCTTCACAAAAAAAGTTATTCAAGAATATCTCTTTCTCCTATGTGCTTTCATCCCTAACCCTAACCCTAACCCTTCCGAAAGTCGGAGAAGCTCAAGGATGGTACCGATCGATGCGCGCTACCCCATTTAGTGGGGGTAGAGCCTACTTGCAAGTCTCTCCGACCTTCACAAAAAAAGTTATTCAAGAATATCTCTTTCTCCTATGTGCTTTCATCCCTAACCCTAACCCTAACCCTTCCGAAAGTCGGAGAAGCTCAAGAATGGTACCGATCGATGCGCGCAACCCCATTTAGTGGGGGTAGAGCCTACTTGCAAGTCTCTCCGACCTTCACAAAAAAAGTTATTCAAGAATATCTCCTCAGATTTGGGGGAATTTCGTCGGTCGACCTCTTCCGAAGGTCGTACAAGCTCGGGGATGGTACCAATCGATCCGCAGGACCCAAATTAGTCCAGATGCAACCACTTTCCAAGTCTCTCCGACCTTCACAAAAAAAGTTATTCAAGAATATCTCTTTCTCCTATGTGCTTTCATCCCTAACCCTAACCCTAACCCTTCCGAAAGTCGGAGAAGCTCAAGGATGGTACCGATCGATGCGCGCTACCCCATTTAGTGGGGGTAGAGCCTACTTGCAAGTCTCTCCGACCTTCACAAAAAAAGTTATTCAAGAATATCTCTTTCTCCTATGTGCTTTCATCCCTAACCCTAACCCTAACCCTTCCGAAAGTCGGAGAAGCTCAAGGATGGTACCGATCGATGCGCGCTACCCCATTTAGTGGGGGTAGAGCCTACTTGCAAGTCTCTCCGACCTTCACAAAAAAAGTTATTCAAGAATATCTCTTTCTCCTATGTGCTTTCATCCCTAACCCTAACCCTAACCCTTCCGAAAGTCGGAGAAGCTCAAGGATGGTACCGATCGATGCGCGCAACCCCATTTAGTGGGGGTAGAGCCTACTTGCAAGTCTCTCCGACCTTCACAAAAAAAGTTATTCAAGAATATCTCCTCAGATTTGGGGGAATTTCGTCGGTCGACCTCTTCCGAAGGTCGTACAAGCTCGGGGATGGTACCAATCGATCCGCAGGACCCAAATTAGTCCAGATGCAACCACTTTCCAAGTCTCTCCGACCTTCACAAAAAAAGTTATTCAAGAATATCTCTTTCTCCTATGTGCTTTCATCCCTAACCCTAACCCTAACCCTTCCGAAAGTCGGAGAAGCTCAAGGATGGTACCGATCGATGCGCGCAACCCCATTTAGTGGGGGTAGAGCCTACTTGCAAGTCTCTCCGACCTTCACAAAAAAAGTTATTCAAGAATATCTCTTTCTCCTATGTGCTTTCATCCCTAACCCTAACCCTAACCCTTCCGAAAGTCGGAGAAGCTCAAAGATGGTACCGATCGATGCGCGCAACCCCATTTAGTGGGGGTAGAGCCTACTTGCAAGTCTCTCCGACCTTCACAAAAAAAGTTATTCAAGAATATCTCTTTCTCCTATGTGCTTTCATCCCTAACCCTAACCCTAACCCTTCCGAAAGTCGGAGAAGCTCAAGGATGGTACCGATCGATGCGCGCTACCCCATTTAGTGGGGGTAGAGCCTACTTGCAAGTCTCTCCGACCTTCACAAAAAAAGTTATTCAAGAATATCTCTTTCTCCTATGTGCTTTCATCCCTAACCCTAACCCTAACCCTTCCGAAAGTCGGAGAAGCTCAAGGATGGTACTGATCGATGCGCGCAACCCCATTTAGTGGGGGTAGAGCCTACTTGCAAGTCTCTCCGACCTTCACAAAAAAAGTTATTCAAGAATATCTCCTCAGATTTGGGGGAATTTCGTCGGTCGACCTCTTCCGAAGGTCGTACAAGCTCGGGGATGGTACCAATCGATCCGCAGGTCCCAAATTAGTCCAGATGCAACCACTTTCCAAGTCTCTCCGACCTTCACAAAAAAAGTTATTCAAGAATATCTCTTTCTCCTATGTGCTTTCATCCCTAACCCTAACCCTAACCCTTCCGAAAGTCGGAGAAGCTCAAGGATGGTACTGATCGATGCGCGCAACCCCATTTAGTGGGGGTAGAGCCTACTTGCAAGTCTCTCCGACCTTCACAAAAAAAGTTATTCAAGAATATCTCCTCAGATTTGGGGGAATTTCGTCGGTCGACCTCTTCCGAAGGTCGTACAAGCTCGGGGATGGTACCAATCGATCCGCAGGACCCAAATTAGTCCAGATGCAACCACTTTCCAAGTCTCTCCGACCTTCACAAAAAAAGTTATTCAAGAATATCTCTTTCTCCTATGTGCTTTCATCCCTAACCCTAACCCTAACCCTTCCAAAAGTCGGAGAAGCTCAAGGATGGTACCGATCGATGCGCGCTACCCCATTTAGTGGGGGTAGAGCCTACTTGCAAGTCTCTCCGACCTTCACAAAAAAAGTTATTCAAGAATATCTCTTTCTCCTATGTGCTTTCATCCCTAACCCTAACCCTAACCCTTCCGAAAGTCGGAGAAGCTCAAGAATGGTACCGATCGATGCGCGCAACCCCATTTAGTGGGGGTAGAGCCTACTTGCAAGTCTCTCCGACCTTCACAAAAAAAGTTATTCAAGAATATCTCCTCAGATTTGGGGGAATTTCGTCGGTCGACCTCTTCCGAAGGTCGTACAAGCTCGGGGATGGTACCAATCGATCCGCAGGACCCAAATTAGTCCAGATGCAACCACTTTCCAAGTCTCTCCGACCTTCACAAAAAAAGTTATTCAAGAATATCTCTTTCTCCTATGTGCTTTCATCCCTAACCCTAACCCTAACCCTTCCGAAAGTCGGAGAAGCTCAAGGATGGTACCGATCGATGCGCGCTACCCCATTTAGTGGGGGTAGAGCCTACTTGCAAGTCTCTCCGACCTTCACAAAAAAAGTTATTCAAGAATATCTCTTTCTCCTATGTGCTTTCATCCCTAACCCTAACCCTAACCCTTCCGAAAGTCGGAGAAGCTCAAGGATGGTACCGATCGATGCGCGCTACCCCATTTAGTGGGGGTAGAGCCTACTTGCAAGTCTCTCCGACCTTCACAAAAAAAGTTATTCAAGAATATCTCTTTCTCCTATGTGCTTTCATCCCTAACCCTAACCCTAACCCTTCCGAAAGTCGGAGAAGCTCAAGGATGGTACCGATCGATGCGCGCAACCCCATTTAGTGGGGGTAGAGCCTACTTGCAAGTCTCTCCGACCTTCACAAAAAAAGTTATTCAAGAATATCTCCTCAGATTTGGGGGAATTTCGTCGGTCGACCTCTTCCGAAGGTCGTACAAGCTCGGGGATGGTACCAATCGATCCGCAGGACCCAAATTAGTCCAGATGCAACCACTTTCCAAGTCTCTCCGACCTTCACAAAAAAAGTTATTCAAGAATATCTCTTTCTCCTATGTGCTTTCATCCCTAACCCTAACCCTAACCCTTCCGAAAGTCGGAGAAGCTCAAGGATGGTACCGATCGATGCGCGCTACCCCATTTAGTGGGGGTAGAGCCTACTTGCAAGTCTCTCCGACCTTCACAAAAAAAGTTATTCAAGAATATCTCTTTCTCCTATGTGCTTTCATCCCTAACCCTAACCCTAACCCTTCCGAAAGTCGGAGAAGCTCAAAGATGGTACCGATCGATGCGCGCAACCCCATTTAGTGGGGGTAGAGCCTACTTGCAAGTCTCTCCGACCTTCACAAAAAAAGTTATTCAAGAATATCTCTTTCTCCTATGTGCTTTCATCCCTAACCCTAACCCTAACCCTTCCGAAAGTCGGAGAAGCTCAAGGATGGTACCGATCGATGCGCGCTACCCCATTTAGTGGGGGTAGAGCCTACTTGCAAGTCTCTCCGACCTTCACAAAAAAAGTTATTCAAGAATATCTCTTTCTCCTATGTGCTTTCATCCCTAACCCTAACCCTAACCCTTCCGAAAGTCGGAGAAGCTCAAGGATGGTACTGATCGATGCGCGCAACCCCATTTAGTGGGGGTAGAGCCTACTTGCAAGTCTCTCCGACCTTCACAAAAAAAGTTATTCAAGAATATCTCCTCAGATTTGGGGGAATTTCGTCGGTCGACCTCTTCCGAAGGTCGTACAAGCTCGGGGATGGTACCAATCGATCCGCAGGTCCCAAATTAGTCCAGATGCAACCACTTTCCAAGTCTCTCCGACCTTCACAAAAAAAGTTATTCAAGAATATCTCTTTCTCCTATGTGCTTTCATCCCTAACCCTAACCCTAACCCTTCCGAAAGTCGGAGAAGCTCAAGGATGGTACTGATCGATGCGCGCAACCCCATTTAGTGGGGGTAGAGCCTACTTGCAAGTCTCTCCGACCTTCACAAAAAAAGTTATTCAAGAATATCTCCTCAGATTTGGGGGAATTTCGTCGGTCGACCTCTTCCGAAGGTCGTACAAGCTCGGGGATGGTACCAATCGATCCGCAGGACCCAAATTAGTCCAGATGCAACCACTTTCCAAGTCTCTCCGACCTTCACAAAAAAAGTTATTCAAGAATATCTCTTTCTCCTATGTGCTTTCATCCCTAACCCTAACCCTAACCCTTCCGAAAGTCGGAGAAGCTCAAGGATGGTACCGATCGATGCGCGCTACCCCATTTAGTGGGGGTAGAGCCTACTTGCAAGTCTCTCCGACCTTCACAAAAAAAGTTATTCAAGAATATCTCTTTCTCCTATGTGCTTTCATCCCTAACCCTAACCCTAACCCTTCCGAAAGTCGGAGAAGCTCAAAAATGGTACCGATCGATGCGCGCAACCCCATTTAGTGGGGGTAGAGCCTACTTGCAAGTCTCTCCGACCTTCACAAAAAAAGTTATTCAAGAATATCTCCTCAGATTTGGGGGAATTTCGTCGGTCGACCTCTTCCGAAGGTCGTACAAGCTCGGGGATGGTACCAATCGATCCGCAGGACCCAAATTAGTCCAGATGCAACCACTTTCCAAGTCTCTCCGACCTTCACAAAAAAAGTTATTCAAGAATATCTCTTTCTCCTATGTGCTTTCATCCCTAACCCTAACCCTAACCCTTCCGAAAGTCGGAGAAGCTCAAGGATGGTACCGATCGATGCGCGCTACCCCATTTAGTGGGGGTAGAGCCTACTTGCAAGTCTCTCCGACCTTCACAAAAAAAGTTATTCAAGAATATCTCTTTCTCCTATGTGCTTTCATCCCTAACCCTAACCCTAACCCTTCCGAAAGTCGGAGAAGCTCAAGGATGGTACCGATCGATGCGCGCTACCCCATTTAGTGGGGGTAGAGCCTACTTGCAAGTCTCTCCGACCTTCACAAAAAAAGTTATTCAAGAATATCTCTTTCTCCTATGTGCTTTCATCCCTAACCCTAACCCTAACCCTTCCGAAAGTCGGAGAAGCTCAAGGATGGTACTGATCGATGCGCGCAACCCCATTTAGTGGGGGTAGAGCCTACTTGCAAGTCTCTCCGACCTTCACAAAAAAAGTTATTCAAGAATATCTCCTCAGATTTGGGGGAATTTCGTCGGTCGACCTCTTCCGAAGGTCGTACAAGCTCGGGGATGGTACCAATCGATCCGCAGGTCCCAAATTAGTCCAGATGCAACCACTTTCCAAGTCTCTCCGACCTTCACAAAAAAAGTTATTCAAGAATATCTCTTTCTCCTATGTGCTTTCATCCCTAACCCTAACCCTAACCCTTCCGAAAGTCGGAGAAGCTCAAGGATGGTACTGATCGATGCGCGCAACCCCATTTAGTGGGGGTAGAGCCTACTTGCAAGTCTCTCCGACCTTCACAAAAAAAGTTATTCAAGAATATCTCCTCAGATTTGGGGGAATTTCGTCGGTCGACCTCTTTCGAAGGTCGTACAAGCTCGGGGATGGTACCAATCGATCCGCAGGACCCAAATTAGTCCAGATGCAACCACTTTCCAAGTCTCTCCGACCTTCACAAAAAAAGTTATTCAAGAATATCTCTTTCTCCTATGTGCTTTCATCCCTAACCCTAACCCTAACCCTTCCGAAAGTCGGAGAAGCTCAAGGATGGTACCGATCGATGCGCGCTACCCCATTTAGTGGGGGTAGAGCCTACTTGCAAGTCTCTCCGACCTTCACAAAAAAAGTTATTCAAGAATATCTCTTTCTCCTATGTGCTTTCATCCCTAACCCTAACCCTAACCCTTCCGAAAGTCGGAGAAGCTCAAAAATGGTACCGATCGATGCGCGCAACCCCATTTAGTGGGGGTAGAGCCTACTTGCAAGTCTCTCCGACCTTCACAAAAAAAGTTATTCAAGAATATCTCCTCAGATTTGGGGGAATTTCGTCGGTCGACCTCTTCCGAAGGTCGTACAAGCTCGGGGATGGTACCAATCGATCCGCAGGACCCAAATTAGTCCAGATGCAACCACTTTCCAAGTCTCTCCGACCTTCACAAAAAAAGTTATTCAAGAATATCTCTTTCTCCTATGTGCTTTCATCCCTAACCCTAACCCTAACCCTTCCGAAAGTCGGAGAAGCTCAAGGATGGTACCGATCGATGCGCGCTACCCCATTTAGTGGGGGTAGAGCCTACTTGCAAGTCTCTCCGACCTTCACAAAAAAAGTTATTCAAGAATATCTCTTTCTCCTATGTGCTTTCATCCCTAACCCTAACCCTAACCCTTCCGAAAGTCGGAGAAGCTCAAGGATGGTACCGATCGATGCGCGCTACCCCATTTAGTGGGGGTAGAGCCTACTTGCAAGTCTCTCCGACCTTCACAAAAAAAGTTATTCAAGAATATCTCCTCAGATTTGGGGGAATTTCGTTGGTCGACCTCTTCCGAAGGTCGTACAAGCTCGGGGATGGTACCAATCGATCCGCAGGACCCAAATTAGTCCAGATGCAACCACTTTCCAAGTCTCTCCGACCTTCACAAAAAAAGTTATTCAAGAATATCTCTTTCTCCTATGTGCTTTCATCCCTAACCCTAACCCTAACCCTTCCGAAAGTCGGAGAAGCTCAAGGATGGTACCGATCGATGCGCGCTACCCCATTTAGTGGGGGTAGAGCCTACTTGCAAGTCTCTCCGACCTTCACAAAAAAAGTTATTCAAGAATATCTCTTTCTCCTATGTGCTTTCATCCCTAACCCTAACCCTAACCCTTCCGAAAGTCGGAGAAGCTCAAGAATGGTACCGATCGATGCGCGCAACCCCATTTAGTGGGGGTAGAGCCTACTTGCAAGTCTCTCCGACCTTCACAAAAAAAGTTATTCAAGAATATCTCCTCAGATTTGGGGGAATTTCGTCGGTCGACCTCTTCCGAAGGTCGTACAAGCTCGGGGATGTAACCAATCGATCCGCAGGACCCAAATTAGTCCAGATGCAACCACTTTCCAAGTCTCTCCGACCTTCACAAAAAAAGTTATTCAAGAATATCTCTTTCTCCTATGTGCTTTCATCCCTAACCCTAACCCTAACCCTTCCGAAAGTCGGAGAAGCTCAAGGATGGTACCGATCGATGCGCGCTACCCCATTTAGTGGGGGTAGAGCCTACTTGCAAGTCTCTCCGACCTTCACAAAAAAAGTTATTCAAGAATATCTCTTTCTCCTATGTGCTTTCATCCCTAACCCTAACCCTAACCCTTCCGAAAGTCGGAGAAGCTCAAGAATGGTACCGATCGATGCGCGCAACCCCATTTAGTGGGGGTAGAGCCTACTTGCAAGTCTCTCCGACCTTCACAAAAAAAGTTATTCAAGAATATCTCCTCAGATTTGGGGGAATTTCGTCGGTCGACCTCTTCCGAAGGTCGTACAAGCTCGGGGATGGTACCAATCGATCCGCAGGACCCAAATTAGTCCAGATGCAATCACTTTCCAAGTCTCTCCGACCTTCACAAAAAAAGTTATTCAAGAATATCTCTTTCTCCTATGTGCTTTCATCCCTAACCCTAACCCTAACCCTTCCGAAAGTCGGAGAAGCTCAAGGATGGTACCGATCGATGCGCGCTACCCCATTTAGTGGGGGTAGAGCCTACTTGCAAGTCTCTCCGACCTTCACAAAAAAAGTTATTCAAGAATATCTCCTCAGATTTGGGGGAATTTCGTCGGTCGACCTCTTCCGAAGGTCGTACAAGCTCGGGGATGGTACCAATCGATCCGCAGGACCCAAATTAGTCCAGATGCAACCACTTTCCAAGTCTCTCCGACCTTCACAAAAAAAGTTATTCAAGAATATCTCTTTCTCCTATGTGCTTTCATCCCTAACCCTAACCCTAACCCTTCCGAAAGTCGGAGAAGCTCAAGAATGGTACCGATCGATGCGCGCAACCCCATTTAGTGGGGGTAGAGCCTACTTGCAAGTCTCTCCGACCTTCACAAAAAAAGTTATTCAAGAATATCTCCTCAGATTTGGGGGAATTTCGTCGGTCGACCTCTTCCGAAGGTCGTACAAGCTCAGGGATGGTACCAATCGATCCGCAGGACCCAAATTAGTCCAGATGCAACCACTTTCCAAGTCTCTCCGACCTTCACAAAAAAAGTTATTCAAGAATATCTCTTTCTCCTATGTGCTTTCATCCCTAACCCTAACCCTAACCCTTCCGAAAGTCGGAGAAGCTCAAAGATGGTACCGATCGATGCGCGCTACCCCATTTAGTGGGGGTAGAGCCTACTTGCAAGTCTCTCCGACCTTCACAAAAAAAGTTATTCAAGAATATCTCTTTCTCCTATGTGCTTTCATCCCTAACCCTAACCCTAACCCTTCCGAAAGTCGGAGAAGCTCAAGGATGGTACCGATCGATGCGCGCTACCCCATTTAGTGGGGGTAGAGCCTACTTGCAAGTCTCTCCGACCTTCACAAAAAAAGTTATTCAAGAATATCTCCTCAGATTTGGGGGAATTTCGTTGGTCGACCTCTTCCGAAGGTCGTACAAGCTCGGGGATGGTACCAATCGATCCGCAGGACCCAAATTAGTCCAGATGCAACCACTTTCCAAGTCTCTCCGACCTTCACAAAAAAAGTTATTCAAGAATATCTCTTTCTCCTATGTGCTTTCATCCCTAACCCTAACCCTTCCGAAAGTCGGAGAAGCTCAAGGATGGTACCGATCGATGCGCGCTACCCCATTTAGTGGGGGTAGAGCCTACTTGCAAGTCTCTCCGACCTTCACAAAAAAAGTTATTCAAGAATATCTCTTTCTCCTATGTGCTTTCATCCCTAACCCTAACCCTTCCGAAAGTCGGAGAAGCTCAAGGATGGTACCGATCGATGCGCGCTACCCCATTTAGTGGGGGTAGAGCCTACTTGCAAGTCTCTCCGACCTTCACAAAAAAAGTTATTCAAGAATATCTCTTTCTCCTATGTGCTTTCATCCCTAACCCTAACCCTAACCCTTCCGAAAGTCGGAGAAGCTCAAGGATGGTACCGATCGATGCGCGCTACCCCATTTAGTGGGGGTAGAGCCTACTTGCAAGTCTCTCCGACCTTCACAAAAAAAGTTATTCAAGAATATCTCCTCAGATTTGGGGGAATTTCGTTGGTCGACCTCTTCCGAAGGTCGTACAAGCTCGGGGATGGTACCAATCGATCCGCAGGACCCAAATTAGTCCAGATGCAACCACTTTCCAAGTCTCTCCGACCTTCACAAAAAAAGTTATTCAAGAATATCTCTTTCTCCTATGTGCTTTCATCCCTAACCCTAACCCTTCCGAAAGTCGGAGAAGCTCAAGGATGGTACCGATCGATGTGCGCTACCCCATTTAGTGGGGGTAGAGCCTACTTGCAAGTCTCTCCGACCTTCACAAAAAAAGTTATTCAAGAATATCTCTTTCTCCTATGTGCTTTCATCCCTAACCCTAACCCTTCCGAAAGTCGGAGAAGCTCAAGGATGGTACCGATCGATGCGCGCTACCCCATTTAGTGGGGGTAGAGCCTACTTGCAAGTCTCTCCGACCTTCACAAAAAAAGTTATTCAAGAATATCTCTTTCTCCTATGTGCTTTCATCCCTAACCCTAACCCTAACCCTTCCGAAAGTCGGAGAAGCTCAAGGATGGTACTGATCGATGCGCGCAACCCCATTTAGTGGGGGTAGAGCCTACTTGCAAGTCTCTCCGACCTTCACAAAAAAAGTTATTCAAGAATATCTCCTCAGATTTGGGGGAATTTCGTCGGTCGACCTCTTCCGAAGGTCGTACAAGCTCGGGGATGGTACCAATCGATCCGCAGGACCCAAATTAGTCCAGATGCAACCACTTTCCAAGTCTCTCCGACCTTCAAAAAAAAGTTATTCAAGAATATCTCTTTCTCCTATGTGCTTTCATCCCTAACCCTAACCCTAACCCTTCCGAAAGTCGGAGAAGCTCAAGGATGGTACCGATCGATGCGCGCTACCCCATTTAGTGGGGGTAGAGCCTACTTGCAAGTCTCTCCGACCTTCACAAAAAAAGTTATTCAAGAATATCTCTTTCTCCTATGTGCTTTCATCCCTAACCCTAACCCTAACCCTTCCGAAAGTCGGAGAAGCTCAAGGATGGTACTGATCGATGCGCGCAACCCCATTTAGTGGGGGTAGAGCCTACTTGCAAGTCTCTCCGACCTTCACAAAAAAAGTTATTCAAGAATATCTCCTCAGATTTGGGGGAATTTCGTCGGTCGACCTCTTCCGAAGGTCGTACAAGCTCGGGGATGGTACCAATCGATCCGCAGGACCCAAATTAGTCCAGATGCAACCACTTTCCAAGTCTCTCCGACCTTCACAAAAAAAGTTATTCAAGAATATCTCTTTCTCCTATGTGCTTTCATCCCTAACCCTAACCCTAACCCTTCCGAAAGTCGGAGAAGCTCAAGGATGGTACCGATCGATGCGCGCTACCCCATTTAGTGGGGGTAGAGCCTACTTGCAAGTCTCTCCGACCTTCACAAAAAAAGTTATTCAAGAATATCTCTTTCTCCTATGTGCTTTCATCCCTAACCCTAACCCTAACCCTTCCGAAAGTCGGAGAAGCTCAAGGATGGTACCGATCGATGCGCGCAACCCCATTTAGTGGGGGTAGAGCCTACTTGCAAGTCTCTCCGACCTTCACAAAAAAAGTTATTCAAGAATATCTCCTCAGATTTGGGGGAATTTCGTCGGTCGACCTCTTCCGAAGGTCGTACAAGCTCGGGGATGGTACCAATCGATCCGCAGGACCCAAATTAGTCCAGATGCAACCACTTTCCAAGTCTCTCCGACCTTCAAAAAAAAGTTATTCAAGAATATCTCTTTCTCCTATGTGCTTTCATCCCTAACCCTAACCCTAACCCTTCCGAAAGTCGGAGAAGCTCAAGGATGGTACCGATCGATGCGCGCTACCCCATTTAGTGGGGGTAGAGCCTACTTGCAAGTCTCTCCGACCTTCACAAAAAAAGTTATTCAAGAATATCTCTTTCTCCTATGTGCTTTCATCCCTAACCCTAACCCTAACCCTTCCGAAAGTCGGAGAAGCTCAAGGATGGTACCGATCGATGCGCGCTACCCCATTTAGTGGGGGTAGAGCCTACTTGCAAGTCTCTCCGACCTTCACAAAAAAAGTTATTCAAGAATATCTCCTCAGATTTGGGTGAATTTCGTTGGTCGACCTCTTCCGAAGGTCGTACAAGCTCGGGGATGGTACCAATCGATCCGCAGGACCCAAATTAGTCCAGATGCAACCACTTTCCAAGTCTCTCCGACCTTCACAAAAAAAGTTATTCAAGAATATCTCTTTCTCCTATGTGCTTTCATCCCTAACCCTAACCCTTCCGAAAGTCGGAGAAGCTCAAGGATGGTACCGATCGATGCGCGCTACCCCATTTAGTGGGGGTAGAGCCTACTTGCAAGTCTCTCCGACCTTCACAAAAAAAGTTATTCAAGAATATCTCTTTCTCCTATGTGCTTTCATCCCTAACCCTAACCCTTACGAAAGTCGGAGAAGCTCAAGGATGGTACCGATCGATGCGCGCTACCCCATTTAGTGGGGGTAGAGCCTACTTGCAAGTCTCTCCGACCTTCACAAAAAAAGTTATTCAAGAATATCTCTTTCTCCTATGTGCTTTCATCCCTAACCCTAACCCTAACCCTTCCGAAAGTCGGAGAAGCTCAAGGATGGTACCGATCGATGCGCGCTACCCCATTTAGTGGGGGTAGAGCCTACTTGCAAGTCTCTCCGACCTTCACAAAAAAAGTTATTCAAGAATATCTCCTCAGATTTGGGGGAATTTCGTTGGTCGACCTCTTCCGAAGGTCGTACAAGCTCGGGGATGGTACCAATCGATCCGCAGGACCCAAATTAGTCCAGATGCAACCACTTTCCAAGTCTCTCCGACCTTCACAAAAAAAGTTATTCAAGAATATCTCTTTCTCCTATGTGCTTTCATCCCTAACCCTAACCCTTCCGAAAGTCGGAGAAGCTCAAGGATGGTACCGATCGATGCGCGCTACCCCATTTAGTGGGGGTAGAGCCTACTTGCAAGTCTCTCCGACCTTCACAAAAAAAGTTATTCAAGAATATCTCTTTCTCCTATGTGCTTTCATCCCTAACCCTAACCCTTCCGAAAGTCGGAGAAGCTCAAGGATGGTACCGATCGATGCGCGCTACCCCATTTAGTGGGGGTAGAGCCTACTTGCAAGTCTCTCCGACCTTCACAAAAAAAGTTATTCAAGAATATCTCTTTCTCCTATGTGCTTTCATCCCTAACCCTAACCCTAACCCTTCCGAAAGTCGGAGAAGCTCAAGGATGGTACCGATCGATGCGCGCAACCCCATTTAGTGGGGGTAGAGCCTACTTGCAAGTCTCTCCGACCTTCACAAAAAAAGTTATTCAAGAATATCTCCTCAGATTTGGGGGAATTTCGTCGGTCGACCTCTTCCGAAGGTCGTACAAGCTCGGGGATGGTACCAATCGATCCGCAGGACCCAAATTAGTCCAGATGCAACCACTTTCCAAGTCTCTCCGACCTTCAAAAAAAAGTTATTCAAGAATATCTCTTTCTCCTATGTGCTTTCATCCCTAACCCTAACCCTAACCCTTCCGAAAGTCGGAGAAGCTCAAGGATGGTACCGATCGATGCGCGCTACCCCATTTAGTGGGGGTAGAGCCTACTTGCAAGTCTCTCCGACCTTCACAAAAAAAGTTATTCAAGAATATCTCTTTCTCCTATGTGCTTTCATCCCTAACCCTAACCCTAACCCTTCCGAAAGTCGGAGAAGCTCAAGGATGGTACTGATCGATGCGCGCAACCCCATTTAGTGGGGGTAGAGCCTACTTGCAAGTCTCTCCGACCTTCACAAAAAAAGTTATTCAACAATATCTCCTCAGATTTGGGGGAATTTCGTCGGTCGACCTCTTCCGAAGGTCGTACAAGCTCGGGGATGGTACCAATCGATCTGCAGGACCCAAATTAGTCCAGATGCAACCACTTTCCAAGTCTCTCCGACCTTCACAAAAAAAGTTATTCAAGAATATCTCTTTCTCCTATGTGCTTTCATCCCTAACCCTAACCCTTCCGAAAGTCGGAGAAGCTCAAGGATGGTACCGATCGATGCGCGCTACCCCATTTAGTGGGGGTAGAGCCTACTTGCAAGTCTCTCCGACCTTCACAAAAAAAGTTATTCAAGAATATCTCTTTCTCCTATGTGCTTTCATCCCTAACCCTAACCCTAACCCTTCCGAAAGTCGGAGAAGCTCAAGGATGGTACCGATCGATGCGCGCAACCCCATTTAGTGGGGGTAGAGCCTACTTGCAAGTCTCTCCGACCTTCACAAAAAAAGTTATTCAAGAATATCTCCTCAGATTTGGGGGAATTTCGTTGGTCGACCTCTTCCGAAGGTCGTACAAGCTCGGGGATGGTACCAATCGATCCGCAGGACCCAAATTAGTCCAGATGCAACCACTTTCCAAGTCTCTCCGACCTTCAAAAAAAAGTTATTCAAGAATATCTCTTTCTCCTATGTGCTTTCATCCCTAACCCTAACCCTAACCCTTCCGAAAGTCGGAGAAGCTCAAGGATGGTACCGATCGATGCGCGCTACCCCATTTAGTGGGGGTAGAGCCTACTTGCAAGTCTCTCCGACCTTCACAAAAAAAGTTATTCAAGAATATCTCTTTCTCCTATGTGCTTTCATCCCTAACCCTAACCCTTCCGAAAGTCGGAGAAGCTCAAGGATGGTACCGATCGATGCGCGCTACCCCATTTAGTGGGGGTAGAGCCTACTTGCAAGTCTCTCCGACCTTCACAAAAAAAGTTATTCAAGAATATCTCTTTCTCCTATGTGCTTTCATCCCTAACCCTAACCCTAACCCTTCCGAAAGTCGGAGAAGCTCAAGGATGGTACTGATCGATGCGCGCAACCCCATTTAGTGGGGGTAGAGCCTACTTGCAAGTCTCTCCGACCTTCACAAAAAAAGTTATTCAAGAATATCTCCTCAGATTTGGGGGAATTTCGTCGGTCGACCTCTTCCGAAGGTCGTACAAGCTCGGGGATGGTACCAATCGATCCGCAGGACCCAAATTAGTCCAGATGCAACCACTTTCCAAGTCTCTCCGACCTTCACAAAAAAAGTTATTCAAGAATATCTCTTTCTCCTATGTGCTTTCATCCCTAACCCTAACCCTAACCCTTCCGAAAGTCGGAGAAGCTCAAGGATGGTACTGATCGATGCGCGCAACCCCATTTAGTGGGGGTAGAGCCTACTTGCAAGTCTCTCCGACCTTCACAAAAAAAGTTATTCAAGAATATCTCCTCAGATTTGGGGGAATTTCGTCGGTCGACCTCTTCCGAAGGTCGTACAAGCTCGGGGATGGTACCAATCGATCCGCAGGACCCAAATTAGTCCAGATGCAACCACTTTCCAAGTCTCTCCGACCTTCACAAAAAAAGTTATTCAAGAATATCTCTTTCTCCTATGTGCTTTCATCCCTAACCCTAACCCTAACCCTTCCGAAAGTCGGAGAAGCTCAAAGATGGTACTGATCGATGCGCGCTACCCCATTTAGTGGGGGTAGAGCCTACTTGCAAGTCTCTCCGACCTTCACAAAAAATGTTATTCAAGAATATCTCTTTCTCCTATGTGCTTTCATCCCTAACCCTAACCCTAACCCTTCCGAAAGTCGGAGAAGCTCAAGAATGGTACCGATCGATGCGCGCAACCCCATTTAGTGGGGGTAGAGCCTACTTGCAAGTCTCTCCGACCTTCACAAAAAAAGTTATTCAAGAATATCTCCTCAGATTTGGGGGAATTTCGTCGGTCGACCTCTTCCGAAGGTCGTACAAGCTCGGGGATGGTACCAATCGATCCGCAGGACCCAAATTAGTCCAGATGCAACCACTTTCCAAGTCTCTCCGACCTTCACAAAAAAAGTTATTCAAGAATATCTCTTTCTCCTATGTGCTTTCATCCCTAACCCTAACCCTTCCGAAAGTCGGAGAAGCTCAAGGATGGTACCGATCGATGTGCGCTACCCCATTTAGTGGGGGTAGAGCCTACTTGCAAGTCTCTCCGACCTTCACAAAAAAAGTTATTCAAGAATATCTCTTTCTCCTATGTGCTTTCATCCCTAACCCTAACCCTAACCCTTCCGAAAGTCGGAGAAGCTCAAGGATGGTACCGATCGATGCGCGCTACCCCATTTAGTGGGGGTAGAGCCTACTTGCAAGTCTCTCCGACCTTCACAAAAAAAGTTATTCAAGAATATCTCCTCAGATTTGGGGGAATTTCGTTGGTCGACCTCTTCCGAAGGTCGTACAAGCTCGGGGATGGTACCAATCGATCTGCAGGACCCAAATTAGTCCAGATGCAACCACTTTCCAAGTCTCTCCGACCTTCACAAAAAAAGTTATTCAAGAATATCTCTTTCTCCTATGTGCTTTCATCCCTAACCCTAACCCTAACCCTTCCGAAAGTCGGAGAAGCTCAAGGATGGTACCGATCGATGCGCGCTACCCCATTTAGTGGGGGTAGAGCCTACTTGCAAGTCTCTCCGACCTTCACAAAAAAAGTTATTCAAGAATATCTCTTTCTCCTATGTGCTTTCATCCCTAACCCTAACCCTAACCCTTCCGAAAGTCGGAGAAGCTCAAGGATGGTACCGATCGATGCGCGCAACCCCATTTAGTGGGGGTAGAGCCTACTTGCAAGTCTCTCCGACCTTCACAAAAAAAGTTATTCAAGAATATCTCCTCAGATTTGGGGGAATTTCGTCGGTCGACCTCTTCCGAAGGTCGTACAAGCTCGGGGATGGTACCAATCGATCCGCAGGACCCAAATTAGTCCAGATGCAACCACTTTCCAAGTCTCTCCGACCTTCAAAAAAAAGTTATTCAAGAATATCTCTTTCTCCTATGTGCTTTCATCCCTAACCCTAACCCTAACCCTTCCGAAAGTCGGAGAAGCTCAAGGATGGTACCGATCGATGCGCGCTACCCCATTTAGTGGGGGTAGAGCCTACTTGCAAGTCTCTCCGACCTTCACAAAAAAAGTTATTCAAGAATATCTCTTTCTCCTATGTGCTTTCATCCCTAACCCTAACCCTAACCCTTCCGAAAGTCGGAGAAGCTCAAGGATGGTACCGATCGATGCGCGCTACCCCATTTAGTGGGGGTAGAGCCTACTTGCAAGTCTCTCCGACCTTCACAAAAAAAGTTATTCAAGAATATCTCCTCAGATTTGGGGGAATTTCGTTGGTCGACCTCTTCCGAAGGTCGTACAAGCTCGGGGATGGTACCAATCGATCCGCAGGACCCAAATTAGTCCAGATGCAACCACTTTCCAAGTCTCTCCGACCTTCACAAAAAAAGTTATTCAAGAATATCTCTTTCTCCTATGTGCTTTCATCCCTAACCCTAACCCTTCCGAAAGTCGGAGAAGCTCAAGGATGGTACCGATCGATGCGCGCTACCCCATTTAGTGGGGGTAGAGCCTACTTGCAAGTCTCTCCGACCTTCACAAAAAAAGTTATTCAAGAATATCTCTTTCTCCTATGTGCTTTCATCCCTAACATTAACCCTTCCGAAAGTCGGAGAAGCTCAAGGATGGTACCGATCGATGCGCGCTACCCCATTTAGTGGGGGTAGAGCCTACTTGCAAGTCTCTCCGACCTTCACAAAAAAAGTTATTCAAGAATATCTCTTTCTCCTATGTGCTTTCATCCCTAACCCTAACCCTAACCCTTCCGAAAGTCGGAGAAGCTCAAGGATGGTACCGATCGATGCGCGCTACCCCATTTAGTGGGGGTAGAGCCTACTTGCAAGTCTCTCCGACCTTCACAAAAAAAGTTATTCAAGAATATCTCCTCAGATTTGGGGGAATTTCGTTGGTCGACCTCTTCCGAAGGTCGTACAAGCTCGGGGATGGTACCAATCGATCCGCAGGACCCAAATTAGTCCAGATGCAACCACTTTCCAAGTCTCTCCGACCTTCACAAAAAAAGTTATTCAAGAATATCTCTTTCTCCTATGTGCTTTCATCCCTAACCCTAACCCTTCCGAAAGTCGGAGAAGCTCAAGGATGGTACCGATCGATGCGCGCTACCCCATTTAGTGGGGGTAGAGCCTACTTGCAAGTCTCTCCGACCTTCACAAAAAAAGTTATTCAAGAATATCTCTTTCTCCTATGTGCTTTCATCCCTAACCCTAACCCTTCCGAAAGTCGGAGAAGCTCAAGGATGGTACCGATCGATGCGCGCTACCCCATTTAGTGGGGGTAGAGCCTACTTGCAAGTCTCTCCGACCTTCACAAAAAAAGTTATTCAAGAATATCTCTTTCTCCTATGTGCTTTCATCCCTAACCCTAACCCTAACCCTTCCGAAAGTCGGAGAAGCTCAAGGATGGTACCGATCGATGCGCGCAACCCCATTTAGTGGGGGTAGAGCCTACTTGCAAGTCTCTCCGACCTTCACAAAAAAAGTTATTCAAGAATATCTCCTCAGATTTGGGGGAATTTCGTCGGTCGACCTCTTCCGAAGGTCGTACAAGCTCGGGGATGGTACCAATCGATCCGCAGGACCCAAATTAGTCCAGATGCAACCACTTTCCAAGTCTCTCCGACCTTCAAAAAAAAGTTATTCAAGAATATCTCTTTCTCCTATGTGCTTTCATCCCTAACCCTAACCCTAACCCTTCCGAAAGTCGGAGAAGCTCAAGGATGGTACCGATCGATGCGCGCTACCCCATTTAGTGGGGGTAGAGCCTACTTGCAAGTCTCTCCGACCTTCACAAAAAAAGTTATTCAAGAATATCTCTTTCTCCTATGTGCTTTCATCCCTAACCCTAACCCTAACCCTTCCGAAAGTCGGAGAAGCTCAAGGATGGTACTGATCGATGCGCGCAACCCCATTTAGTGGGGGTAGAGCCTACTTGCAAGTCTCTCCGACCTTCACAAAAAAAGTTATTCAACAATATCTCCTCAGATTTGGGGGAATTTCGTCGGTCGACCTCTTCCGAAGGTCGTACAAGCTCGGGGATGGTACCAATCGATCTGCAGGACCCAAATTAGTCCAGATGCAACCACTTTCCAAGTCTCTCCGACCTTCACAAAAAAAGTTATTCAAGAATATCTCTTTCTCCTATGTGCTTTCATCCCTAACCCTAACCCTTCCGAAAGTCGGAGAAGCTCAAGGATGGTACCGATCGATGCGCGCTACCCCATTTAGTGGGGGTAGAGCCTACTTGCAAGTCTCTCCGACCTTCACAAAAAAAGTTATTCAAGAATATCTCTTTCTCCTATGTGCTTTCATCCCTAACCCTAACCCTAACCCTTCCGAAAGTCGGAGAAGCTCAAGGATGGTACCGATCGATGCGCGCAACCCCATTTAGTGGGGGTAGAGCCTACTTGCAAGTCTCTCCGACCTTCACAAAAAAAGTTATTCAAGAATATCTCCTCAGATTTGGGGGAATTTCGTCGGTCGACCTCTTCCGAAGGTCGTACAAGCTCGGGGATGGTACCAATCGATCCGCAGGACCCAAATTAGTCCAGATGCAACCACTTTCCAAGTCTCTCCGACCTTCAAAAAAAAGTTATTCAAGAATATCTCTTTCTCCTATGTGCTTTCATCCCTAACCCTAACCCTAACCCTTCCGAAAGTCGGAGAAGCTCAAGGATGGTACCGATCGATGCGCGCTACCCCATTTAGTGGGGGTAGAGCCTACTTGCAAGTCTCTCCGACCTTCACAAAAAAAGTTATTCAAGAATATCTCTTTCTCCTATGTGCTTTCATCCCTAACCCTAACCCTAACCCTTCCGAAAGTCGGAGAAGCTCAAGGATGGTACTGATCGATGCGCGCTACCCCATTTAGTGGGGGTAGAGCCTACTTGCAAGTCTCTCCGACCTTCACAAAAAAAGTTATTCAAGAATATCTCTTTCTCCTATGTGCTTTCATCCCTAACCCTAACCCTAACCCTTCCGAAAGTCGGAGAAGCTCAAAGATGGTACCGATCGATGCGCGCTACCCCATTTAGTGGGGGTAGAGCCTACTTGCAAGTCTCTCCGACCTTCACAAAAAAAGTTATTCAAGAATATCTCTTTCTCCTATGTGCTTTCATCCCTAACCCTAACCCTTCCGAAAGTCGGAGAAGCTCAAGGATGGTACCGATCGATGCGCGCTACCCCATTTAGTGGGGGTAGAGCCTACTTGCAAGTCTCTCCGACCTTCACAAAAAAAGTTATTCAAGAATATCTCTTTCTCCTATGTGCTTTCATCCCTAACCCTAACCCTAACCCTTCCGAAAGTCGGAGAAGCTCAAGGATGGTACTGATCGATGCGCGCAACCCCATTTAGTGGGGGTAGAGCCTACTTGCAAGTCTCTCCGACCTTCACAAAAAAAGTTATTCAAGAATATCTCCTCAGATTTGGGGGAATTTCGTCGGTCGACCTCTTCCGAAGGTCGTACAAGCTCGGGGATGGTACCAATCGATCCGCAGGACCCAAATTAGTCCAGATGCAACCACTTTCCAAGTCTCTCCGACCTTCACAAAAAAAGTTATTCAAGAATATCTCTTTCTCCTATGTGCTTTCATCCCTAACCCTAACCCTAACCCTTCCGAAAGTCGGAGAAGCTCAAGGATGGTACTGATCGATGCGCGCAACCCCATTTAGTGGGGGTAGAGCCTACTTGCAAGTCTCTCCGACCTTCACAAAAAAAGTTATTCAAGAATATCTCCTCAGATTTGGGGGAATTTCGTCGGTCGACCTCTTCCGAAGGTCGTACAAGCTCGGAGATGGTACCAATCGATCCGCAGGACCCAAATTAGTCCAGATGCAACCACTTTCCAAGTCTCTCCGACCTTCACAAAAAAAGTTATTCAAGAATATCTCTTTCTCCTATGTGCTTTCATCCCTAACCCTAACCCTAACCCTTCCGAAAGTCGGAGAAGCTCAAAGATGGTACTGATCGATGCGCGCTACCCCATTTAGTGGGGGTAGAGCCTACTTGCAAGTCTCTCCGACCTTCACAAAAAATGTTATTCAAGAATATCTCTTTCTCCTATGTGCTTTCATCCCTAACCCTAACCCTAACCCTTCCGAAAGTCGGAGAAGCTCAAGAATGGTACCGATCGATGCGCGCAACCCCATTTAGTGGGGGTAGAGCCTACTTGCAAGTCTCTCCGACCTTCACAAAAAAAGTTATTCAAGAATATCTCCTCAGATTTGGGGGAATTTCGTCGGTCGACCTCTTCCGAAGGTCGTACAAGCTCGGGGATGGTACCAATCGATCCGCAGGACCCAAATTAGTCCAGATGCAACCACTTTCCAAGTCTCTCCGACCTTCACAAAAAAAGTTATTCAAGAATATCTCTTTCTCCTATGTGCTTTCATCCCTAACCCTAACCCTAACCCTTCCGAAAGTCGGAGAAGCTCAAGGATGGTACCGATCGATGTGCGCTACCCCATTTAGTGGGGGTAGAGCCTACTTGCAAGTCTCTCCGACCTTCACAAAAAAAGTTATTCAAGAATATCTCTTTCTCCTATGTGCTTTCATCCCTAACCCTAACCCTAACCCTTCCGAAAGTCGGAGAAGCTCAAGGATGGTACCGATCGATGCGCGCTACCCCATTTAGTGGGGGTAGAGCCTACTTGCAAGTCTCTCCGACCTTCACAAAAAAAGTTATTCAAGAATATCTCCTCAGATTTGGGGGAATTTCGTTGGTCGACCTCTTCCGAAAGTCGTACAAGCTCGGGGATGGTACCAATCGATCCGCAGGACCCAAATTAGTCCAGATGCAACCACTTTCCAAGTCTCTCCGACCTTCACAAAAAAAGTTATTCAAGAATATCTCTTTCTCCTATGTGCTTTCATCCCTAACCCTAACCCTAACCCTTCCGAAAGTCGGAGAAGCTCAAGGATGGTACCGATCGATGTGCGCTACCCCATTTAGTGGGGGTAGAGCCTACTTGCAAGTCTCTCCGACCTTCACAAAAAAAGTTATTCAAGAATATCTCTTTCTCCTATGTGCTTTCATCCCTAACCCTAACCCTAACCCTTCCGAAAGTCGGAGAAGCTCAAGAATGGTACCGATCGATGCGCGCAACCCCATTTAGTGGGGGTAGAGCCTACTTGCAAGTCTCTCCGACCTTCACAAAAAAAGTTATTCAAGAATATCTCCTCAGATTTGGGGGAATTTCGTCGGTCGACCTCTTCCGAAGGTCGTACAAGCTCGGGGATGGTACCAATCGATCCGCAGGACCCAAATTAGTCCAGATGCAACCACTTTCCAAGTCTCTCCGACCTTCACAAAAAAAGTTATTCAAGAATATCTCTTTCTCCTATGTGCTTTCATCCCTAACCCTAACCCTAACCCTTCCGAAAGTCGGAGAAGCTCAAGGATGGTACCGATCGATGCGCGCTACCCCATTTAGTGGGGGTAGAGCCTACTTGCAAGTCTCTCCGACCTTCACAAAAAAAGTTATTCAAGAATATCTCCTCAGATTTGGGGGAATTTCGTCGGTCGACCTCTTCCGAAGGTCGTACAAGCTCGGGGATGGTACCAATCGATCCGCAGGACCCAAATTAGTCCAGATGCAACCACTTTCCAAGTCTCTCCGACCTTCACAAAAAAAGTTATTCAAGAATATCTCTTTCTCCTATGTGCTTTCATCCCTAACCCTAACCCTAACCCTTCCGAAAGTCGGAGAAGCTCAAGAATGGTACCGATCGATGCGCGCAACCCCATTTAGTGGGGGTAGAGCCTACTTGCAAGTCTCTCCGACCTTCACAAAAAAAGTTATTCAAGAATATCTCCTCAGATTTGGGGGAATTTCGTCGGTCGACCTCTTCCGAAAGTCGTACAAGCTCAGGGATGGTACCAATCGATCCGCAGGACCCAAATTAGTCCAGATGCAACCACTTTCCAAGTCTCTCCGACCTTCACAAAAAAAGTTATTCAAGAATATCTCTTTCTCCTATGTGCTTTCATCCCTAACCCTAACCCTTCCGAAAGTCGGAGAAGCTCAAGGATGGTACCGATCGATGCGCGCTACCCCATTTAGTGGGGGTAGAGCCTACTTGCAAGTCTCTCCGACCTTCACAAAAAAAGTTATTCAAGAATATCTCTTTCTCCTATGTGCTTTCATCCCTAACCCTAACCCTAACCCTTCCGAAAGTCGGAGAAGCTCAAGGATGGTACCGATCGATGCGCGCTACCCCATTTAGTGGGGGTAGAGCCTACTTGCAAGTCTCTCCGACCTTCACAAAAAAAGTTATTCAAGAATATCTCCTCAGATTTGGGGGAATTTCGTTGGTCGACCTCTTCCGAAGGTCGTACAAGCTCGGGGATGGTACCAATCGATCCGCAGGACCCAAATTAGTCCAGATGCAACCACTTTCCAAGTCTCTCCGACCTTCACAAAAAAAGTTATTCAAGAATATCTCTTTCTCCTATGTGCTTTCATCCCTAACCCTAACCCTAACCCTTCCGAAAGTCGGAGAAGCTCAAGGATGGTACCGATCGATGCGCGCTACCCCATTTAGTGGGGGTAGAGCCTACTTGCAAGTCTCTCCGACCTTCACAAAAAAAGTTATTCAAGAATATCTCTTTCTCCTATGTGCTTTCATCCCTAACCCTAACCCTAACCCTTCCGAAAGTCGGAGAAGCTCAAGGATGGTACCGATCGATGCGCGCTACCCCATTTAGTGGGGGTAGAGCCTACTTGCAAGTCTCTCCGACCTTCACAAAAAAAGTTATTCAAGAATATCTCTTTCTCCTATGTGCTTTCATCCCTAACCCTAACCCTTCCGAAAGTCGGAGAAGCTCAAGGATGGTACCGATCGATGCGCGCTACCCCATTTAGTGGGGGTACAGCCTACTTGCAAGTCTCTCCGACCTTCACAAAAAAAGTTATTCAAGAATATCTCTTTCTCCTATGTGCTTTCATCCCTAACCCTAACCCTAACCCTTCCGAAAGTCGGAGAAGCTCAAGGATGGTACTGATCGATGCGCGCAACCCCATTTAGTGGGGGTAGAGCCTACTTGCAAGTCTCTCCGACCTTCACAAAAAAAGTTATTCAAGAATATCTCCTCAGATTTGGGGGAATTTCGTCGGTCGACCTCTTCCGAAGGTCGTACAAGCTCGGGGATGGTACCAATCGATCCGCAGGACCCAAATTAGTCCAGATGCAACCACTTTCCAAGTCTCTCCGACCTTCACAAAAAAAGTTATTCAAGAATATCTCTTTCTCCTATGTGCTTTCATCCCTAACCCTAACCCTAACCCTTCCGAAAGTCGGAGAAGCTCAAGGATGGTACTGATCGATGCGCGCAACCCCATTTAGTGGGGGTAGAGCCTACTTGCAAGTCTCTCCGACCTTCACAAAAAAAGTTATTCAAGAATATCTCCTCAGATTTGGGGGAATTTCGTCGGTCGACCTCTTCCGAAGGTCGTACAAGCTCGGAGATGGTACCAATCGATCCGCAGGACCCAAATTAGTCCAGATGCAACCACTTTCCAAGTCTCTCCGACCTTCACAAAAAAAGTTATTCAAGAATATCTCTTTCTCCTATGTGCTTTCATCCCTAACCCTAACCCTAACCCTTCCGAAAGTCGGAGAAGCTCAAAGATGGTACTGATCGATGCGCGCTACCCCATTTAGTGGGGGTAGAGCCTACTTGCAAGTCTCTCCGACCTTCACAAAAAATGTTATTCAAGAATATCTCTTTCTCCTATGTGCTTTCATCCCTAACCCTAACCCTAACCCTTCCGAAAGTCGGAGAAGCTCAAGAATGGTACCGATCGATGCGCGCAACCCCATTTAGTGGGGGTAGAGCCTACTTGCAAGTCTCTCCGACCTTCACAAAAAAAGTTATTCAAGAATATCTCCTCAGATTTGGGGGAATTTCGTCGGTCGACCTCTTCCGAAGGTCGTACAAGCTCGGGGATGGTACCAATCGATCCGCAGGACCCAAATTAGTCCAGATGCAACCACTTTCCAAGTCTCTCCGACCTTCACAAAAAAAGTTATTCAAGAATATCTCTTTCTCCTATGTGCTTTCATCCCTAACCCTAACCCTAACCCTTCCGAAAGTCGGAGAAGCTCAAGGATGGTACCGATCGATGTGCGCTACCCCATTTAGTGGGGGTAGAGCCTACTTGCAAGTCTCTCCGACCTTCACAAAAAAAGTTATTCAAGAATATCTCTTTCTCCTATGTGCTTTCATCCCTAACCCTAACCCTAACCCTTCCGAAAGTCGGAGAAGCTCAAGGATGGTACCGATCGATGCGCGCTACCCCATTTAGTGGGGGTAGAGCCTACTTGCAAGTCTCTCCGACCTTCACAAAAAAAGTTATTCAAGAATATCTCCTCAGATTTGGGGGAATTTCGTTGGTCGACCTCTTCCGAAAGTCGTACAAGCTCGGGGATGGTACCAATCGATCCGCAGGACCCAAATTAGTCCAGATGCAACCACTTTCCAAGTCTCTCCGACCTTCACAAAAAAAGTTATTCAAGAATATCTCTTTCTCCTATGTGCTTTCATCCCTAACCCTAACCCTAACCCTTCCGAAAGTCGGAGAAGCTCAAGGATGGTACCGATCGATGTGCGCTACCCCATTTAGTGGGGGTAGAGCCTACTTGCAAGTCTCTCCGACCTTCACAAAAAAAGTTATTCAAGAATATCTCTTTCTCCTATGTGCTTTCATCCCTAACCCTAACCCTAACCCTTCCGAAAGTCGGAGAAGCTCAAGAATGGTACCGATCGATGCGCGCAACCCCATTTAGTGGGGGTAGAGCCTACTTGCAAGTCTCTCCGACCTTCACAAAAAAAGTTATTCAAGAATATCTCCTCAGATTTGGGGGAATTTCGTCGGTCGACCTCTTCCGAAGGTCGTACAAGCTCGGGGATGGTACCAATCGATCCGCAGGACCCAAATTAGTCCAGATGCAACCACTTTCCAAGTCTCTCCGACCTTCACAAAAAAAGTTATTCAAGAATATCTCTTTCTCCTATGTGCTTTCATCCCTAACCCTAACCCTAACCCTTCCGAAAGTCGGAGAAGCTCAAGGATGGTACCGATCGATGCGCGCTACCCCATTTAGTGGGGGTAGAGCCTACTTGCAAGTCTCTCCGACCTTCACAAAAAAAGTTATTCAAGAATATCTCCTCAGATTTGGGGGAATTTCGTCGGTCGACCTCTTCCGAAGGTCGTACAAGCTCGGGGATGGTACCAATCGATCCGCAGGACCCAAATTAGTCCAGATGCAACCACTTTCCAAGTCTCTCCGACCTTCACAAAAAAAGTTATTCAAGAATATCTCTTTCTCCTATGTGCTTTCATCCCTAACCCTAACCCTAACCCTTCCGAAAGTCGGAGAAGCTCAAGAATGGTACCGATCGATGCGCGCAACCCCATTTAGTGGGGGTAGAGCCTACTTGCAAGTCTCTCCGACCTTCACAAAAAAAGTTATTCAAGAATATCTCCTCAGATTTGGGGGAATTTCGTCGGTCGACCTCTTCCGAAAGTCGTACAAGCTCAGGGATGGTACCAATCGATCCGCAGGACCCAAATTAGTCCAGATGCAACCACTTTCCAAGTCTCTCCGACCTTCACAAAAAAAGTTATTCAAGAATATCTCTTTCTCCTATGTGCTTTCATCCCTAACCCTAACCCTAACCCTTCCGAAAGTCGGAGAAGCTCAAGGATGGTACCGATCGATGCGCGCTACCCCATTTAGTGGGGGTAGAGCCTACTTGCAAGTCTCTCCGACCTTCACAAAAAAAGTTATTCAAGAATATCTCTTTCTCCTATGTGCTTTCATCCCTAACCCTAACCCTAACCCTTCCGAAAGTCGGAGAAGCTCAAGGATGGTACCGATCGATGCGCGCTACCCCATTTAGTGGGGGTAGAGCCTACTTGCAAGTCTCTCCGACCTTCACAAAAAAAGTTATTCAAGAATATCTCCTCAGATTTGGGGGAATTTCGTTGGTCGACCTCTTCCGAAGGTCGTACAAGCTCGGGGATGGTACCAATCGATCCGCAGGACCCAAATTAGTCCAGATGCAACCACTTTCCAAGTCTCTCCGACCTTCACAAAAAAAGTTATTCAAGAATATCTCTTTCTCCTATGTGCTTTCATCCCTAACCCTAACCCTAACCCTTCCGAAAGTCGGAGAAGCTCAAGGATGGTACCGATCGATGCGCGCTACCCCATTTAGTGGGGGTAGAGCCTACTTGCAAGTCTCTCCGACCTTCACAAAAAAAGTTATTCAAGAATATCTCTTTCTCCTATGTGCTTTCATCCCTAACCCTAACCCTAACCCTTCCGAAAGTCGGAGAAGCTCAAGGATGGTACCGATCGATGCGCGCTACCCCATTTAGTGGGGGTAGAGCCTACTTGCAAGTCTCTCCGACCTTCACAAAAAAAGTTATTCAAGAATATCTCTTTCTCCTATGTGCTTTCATCCCTAACCCTAACCCTAACCCTTCCGAAAGTCGGAGAAGCTCAAAGATGGTACCGATCGATGCGCGCTACCCCATTTAGTGGGGGTAGAGCCTACTTGCAAGTCTCTCCGACCTTCACAAAAAAAGTTATTCAAGAATATCTCTTTCTCCTATGTGCTTTCATCCCTAACCCTAACCCTAACCCTTCCGAAAGTCGGAGAAGCTCAAGGATGGTACCGATCGATGCGCGCAACCCCATTTAGTGGGGGTAGAGCCTACTTGCAAGTCTCTCCGACCTTCACAAAAAAAGTTATTCAAGAATATCTCCTCAGATTTGGGGGAATTTCGTCGGTCGACCTCTTCCGAAGGTCGTACAAGCTCGGGGATGGTACCAATCGATCCGCAGGACCCAAATTAGTCCAGATGCAACCACTTTCCAAGTCTCTCCGACCTTCAAAAAAAAGTTATTCAAGAATATCTCTTTCTCCTATGTGCTTTCATCCCTAACCCTAACCCTAACCCTTCCGAAAGTCGGAGAAGCTCAAGGATGGTACCGATCGATGCGCGCTACCCCATTTAGTGGGGGTAGAGCCTACTTGCAAGTCTCTCCGACCTTCACAAAAAAAGTTATTCAAGAATATCTCTTTCTCCTATGTGCTTTCATCCCTAACCCTAACCCTAACCCTTCCGAAAGTCGGAGAAGCTCAAGGATGGTACTGATCGATGCGCGCAACCCCATTTAGTGGGGGTAGAGCCTACTTGCAAGTCTCTCCGACCTTCACAAAAAAAGTTATTCAAGAATATCTCCTCAGATTTGGGGGAATTTCGTCGGTCGACCTCTTCCGAAGGTCGTACAAGCTCGGGGATGGTACCAATCGATCTGCAGGACCCAAATTAGTCCAGATGCAACCACTTTCCAAGTCTCTCCGACCTTCACAAAAAAAGTTATTCAAGAATATCTCTTTCTCCTATGTGCTTTCATCCCTAACCCTAACCCTTCCGAAAGTCGGAGAAGCTCAAGGATGGTACCGATCGATGCGCGCTACCCCATTTAGTGGGGGTAGAGCCTACTTGCAAGTCTCTCCGACCTTCACAAAAAAAGTTATTCAAGAATATCTCTTTCTCCTATGTGCTTTCATCCCTAACCCTAACCCTAACCCTTCCGAAAGTCGGAGAAGCTCAAGGATGGTACCGATCGATGCGCGCAACCCCATTTAGTGGGGGTAGAGCCTACTTGCAAGTCTCTCCGACCTTCACAAAAAAAGTTATTCAAGAATATCTCCTCAGATTTGGGGGAATTTCGTCGGTCGACCTCTTCCGAAGGTCGTACAAGCTCGGGGATGGTACCAATCGATCCGCAGGACCCAAATTAGTCCAGATGCAACCACTTTCCAAGTCTCTCCGACCTTCAAAAAAAAGTTATTCAAGAATATCTCTTTCTCCTATGTGCTTTCATCCCTAACCCTAACCCTAACCCTTCCGAAAGTCGGAGAAGCTCAAGGATGGTACCGATCGATGCGCGCTACCCCATTTAGTGGGGGTAGAGCCTACTTGCAAGTCTCTCCGACCTTCACAAAAAAAGTTATTCAAGAATATCTCTTTCTCCTATGTGCTTTCATCCCTAACCCTAACCCTAACCCTTCCGAAAGTCGGAGAAGCTCAAGGATGGTACTGATCGATGCGCGCTACCCCATTTAGTGGGGGTAGAGCCTACTTGCAAGTCTCTCCGACCTTCACAAAAAAAGTTATTCAAGAATATCTCTTTCTCCTATGTGCTTTCATCCCTAACCCTAACCCTAACCCTTCCGAAAGTCGGAGAAGCTCAAAGATGGTACCGATCGATGCGCGCTACCCCATTTAGTGGGGGTAGAGCCTACTTGCAAGTCTCTCCGACCTTCACAAAAAAAGTTATTCAAGAATATCTCTTTCTCCTATGTGCTTTCATCCCTAACCCTAACCCTTCCGAAAGTCGGAGAAGCTCAAGGATGGTACCGATCGATGCGCGCTACCCCATTTAGTGGGGGTAGAGCCTACTTGCAAGTCTCTCCGACCTTCACAAAAAAAGTTATTCAAGAATATCTCTTTCTCCTATGTGCTTTCATCCCTAACCCTAACCCTAACCCTTCCGAAAGTCGGAGAAGCTCAAGGATGGTACTGATCGATGCGCGCAACCCCATTTAGTGGGGGTAGAGCCTACTTGCAAGTCTCTCCGACCTTCACAAAAAAAGTTATTCAAGAATATCTCCTCAGATTTGGGGGAATTTCGTCGGTCGACCTCTTCCGAAGGTCGTACAAGCTCGGGGATGGTACCAATCGATCCGCAGGACCCAAATTAGTCCAGATGCAACCACTTTCCAAGTCTCTCCGACCTTCACAAAAAAAGTTATTCAAGAATATCTCTTTCTCCTATGTGCTTTCATCCCTAACCCTAACCCTAACCCTTCCGAAAGTCGGAGAAGCTCAAGGATGGTACTGATCGATGCGCGCAACCCCATTTAGTGGGGGTAGAGCCTACTTGCAAGTCTCTCCGACCTTCACAAAAAAAGTTATTCAAGAATATCTCCTCAGATTTGGGGGAATTTCGTCGGTCGACCTCTTCCGAAGGTCGTACAAGCTCGGGGATGGTACCAATCGATCCGCAGGACCCAAATTAGTCCAGATGCAACCACTTTCCAAGTCTCTCCGACCTTCACAAAAAAAGTTATTCAAGAATATCTCTTTCTCCTATGTGCTTTCATCCCTAACCCTAACCCTAACCCTTCCGAAAGTCGGAGAAGCTCAAAGATGGTACTGATCGATGCGCGCTACCCCATTTAGTGGGGGTAGAGCCTACTTGCAAGTCTCTCCGACCTTCACAAAAAATGTTATTCAAGAATATCTCTTTCTCCTATGTGCTTTCATCCCTAACCCTAACCCTAACCCTTCCGAAAGTCGGAGAAGCTCAAGAATGGTACCGATCGATGCGCGCAACCCCATTTAGTGGGGGTAGAGCCTACTTGCAAGTCTCTCCGACCTTCACAAAAAAAGTTATTCAAGAATATCTCCTCAGATTTGGGGGAATTTCGTCGGTCGACCTCTTCCGAAGGTCGTACAAGCTCGGGGATGGTACCAATCGATCCGCAGGACCCAAATTAGTCCAGATGCAACCACTTTCCAAGTCTCTCCGACCTTCACAAAAAAAGTTATTCAAGAATATCTCTTTCTCCTATGTGCTTTCATCCCTAACCCTAACCCTAACCCTTCCGAAAGTCGGAGAAGCTCAAGGATGGTACCGATCGATGTGCGCTACCCCATTTAGTGGGGGTAGAGCCTACTTGCAAGTCTCTCCGACCTTCACAAAAAAAGTTATTCAAGAATATCTCTTTCTCCTATGTGCTTTCATCCCTAACCCTAACCCTTCCGAAAGTCGGAGAAGCTCAAGGATGGTACCGATCGATGCGCGCTACCCCATTTAGTGGGGGTAGAGCCTACTTGCAAGTCTCTCCGACCTTCACAAAAAAAGTTATTCAAGAATATCTCCTCAGATTTGGGGGAATTTCGTTGGTCGACCTCTTCCGAAGGTCGTACAAGCTCGGGGATGGTACCAATCGATCCGCAGGACCCAAATTAGTCCAGATGCAACCACTTTCCAAGTCTCTCCGACCTTCACAAAAAAAGTTATTCAAGAATATCTCTTTCTCCTATGTGCTTTCATCCCTAACCCTAACCCTAACCCTTCCGAAAGTCGGAGAAGCTCAAGGATGGTACCGATCGATGCGCGCTACCCCATTTAGTGGGGGTAGAGCCTACTTGCAAGTCTCTCCGACCTTCACAAAAAAAGTTATTCAAGAATATCTCTTTCTCCTATGTGCTTTCATCCCTAACCCTAACCCTAACCCTTCCGAAAGTCGGAGAAGCTCAAGAATGGTACCGATCGATGCGCGCAACCCCATTTAGTGGGGGTAGAGCCTACTTGCAAGTCTCTCCGACCTTCACAAAAAAAGTTATTCAAGAATATCTCCTCAGATTTGGGGGAATTTCGTCGGTCGACCTCTTCCGAAGGTCGTACAAGCTCGGGGATGGTACCAATCGATCCGCAGGACCCAAATTAGTCCAGATGCAACCACTTTCCAAGTCTCTCCGACCTTCACAAAAAAAGTTATTCAAGAATATCTCTTTCTCCTATGTGCTTTCATCCCTAACCCTAACCCTAACCCTTCCGAAAGTCGGAGAAGCTCAAGGATGGTACCGATCGATGCGCGCTACCCCATTTAGTGGGGGTAGAGCCTACTTGCAAGTCTCTCCGACCTTCACAAAAAAAGTTATTCAAGAATATCTCCTCAGATTTGGGGGAATTTCGTCGGTCGACCTCTTCCGAAGGTCGTACAAGCTCGGGGATGGTACCAATCGATCCGCAGGACCCAAATTAGTCCAGATGCAACCACTTTCCAAGTCTCTCCGACCTTCACAAAAAAAGTTATTCAAGAATATCTCTTTCTCCTATGTGCTTTCATCCCTAACCCTAACCCTAACCCTTCCGAAAGTCGGAGAAGCTCAAGAATGGTACCGATCGATGCGCGCAACCCCATTTAGTGGGGGTAGAGCCTACTTGCAAGTCTCTCCGACCTTCACAAAAAAAGTTATTCAAGAATATCTCCTCAGATTTGGGGGAATTTCGTCGGTCGACCTCTTCCGAAAGTCGTACAAGCTCAGGGATGGTACCAATCGATCCGCAGGACCCAAATTAGTCCAGATGCAACCACTTTCCAAGTCTCTCCGACCTTCACAAAAAAAGTTATTCAAGAATATCTCTTTCTCCTATGTGCTTTCATCCCTAACCCTAACCCTAACCCTTCCGAAAGTCGGAGAAGCTCAAGGATGGTACCGATCGATGCGCGCTACCCCATTTAGTGGGGGTAGAGCCTACTTGCAAGTCTCTCCGACCTTCACAAAAAAAGTTATTCAAGAATATCTCTTTCTCCTATGTGCTTTCATCCCTAACCCTAACCCTAACCCTTCCGAAAGTCGGAGAAGCTCAAGGATGGTACCGATCGATGCGCGCTACCCCATTTAGTGGGGGTAGAGCCTACTTGCAAGTCTCTCCGACCTTCACAAAAAAAGTTATTCAAGAATATCTCCTCAGATTTGGGGGAATTTCGTTGGTCGACCTCTTCCGAAGGTCGTACAAGCTCGGGGATGGTACCAATCGATCCGCAGGACCCAAATTAGTCCAGATGCAACCACTTTCCAAGTCTCTCCGACCTTCACAAAAAAAGTTATTCAAGAATATCTCTTTCTCCTATGTGCTTTCATCCCTAACCCTAACCCTTCCGAAAGTCGGAGAAGCTCAAGGATGGTACCGATCGATGCGCGCTACCCCATTTAGTGGGGGTAGAGCCTACTTGCAAGTCTCTCCGACCTTCACAAAAAAAGTTATTCAAGAATATCTCTTTCTCCTATGTGCTTTCATCCCTAACCCTAACCCTAACCCTTCCGAAAGTCGGAGAAGCTCAAGGATGGTACCAATCGATGCGCGCTACCCCATTTAGTGGGGGTAGAGCCTACTTGCAAGTCTCTCCGACCTTCACAAAAAAAGTTATTCAAGAATATCTCTTTCTCCTATGTGCTTTCATCCCTAACCCTAACCCTAACCCTTCCGAAAGTCGGAGAAGCTCAAGGATGGTACCGATCGATGCGCGCAACCCCATTTAGTGGGGGTAGAGCCTACTTGCAAGTCTCTCCGACCTTCACAAAAAAAGTTATTCAAGAATATCTCCTCAGATTTGGGGGAATTTCGTCGGTCGACCTCTTCCGAAGGTCGTACAAGCTCGGGGATGGTACCAATCGATCCGCAGGACCCAAATTAGTCCAGATGCAACCACTTTCCAAGTCTCTCCGACCTTCAAAAAAAAGTTATTCAAGAATATCTCTTTCTCCTATGTGCTTTCATCCCTAACCCTAACCCTAACCCTTCCGAAAGTCGGAGAAGCTCAAGGATGGTACCGATCGATGCGCGCTACCCCATTTAGTGGGGGTAGAGCCTACTTGCAAGTCTCTCCGACCTTCACAAAAAAAGTTATTCAAGAATATCTCTTTCTCCTATGTGCTTTCATCCCTAACCCTAACCCTAACCCTTCCGAAAGTCGGAGAAGCTCAAGGATGGTACTGATCGATGCGCGCAACCCCATTTAGTGGGGGTAGAGCCTACTTGCAAGTCTCTCCGACCTTCACAAAAAAAGTTATTCAAGAATATCTCCTCAGATTTGGGGGAATTTCGTCGGTCGACCTCTTCCGAAGGTCGTACAAGCTCGGGGATGGTACCAATCGATCCGCAGGACCCAAATTAGTCCAGATGCAACCACTTTCCAAGTCTCTCCGACCTTCACAAAAAAAGTTATTCAAGAATATCTCTTTCTCCTATGTGCTTTCATCCCTAACCCTAACCCTAACCCTTCCGAAAGTCGGAGAAGCTCAAGGATGGTACCGATCGATGCGCGCTACCCCATTTAGTGGGGGTAGAGCCTACTTGCAAGTCTCTCCGACCTTCACAAAAAAAGTTATTCAAGAATATCTCTTTCTCCTATGTGCTTTCATCCCTAACCCTAACCCTAACCCTTCCGAAAGTCGGAGAAGCTCAAGGATGGTACCGATCGATGCGCGCAACCCCATTTAGTGGGGGTAGAGCCTACTTGCAAGTCTCTCCGACCTTCACAAAAAAAGTTATTCAAGAATATCTCCTCAGATTTGGGGGAATTTCGTCGGTCGACCTCTTCCGAAGGTCGTACAAGCTCGGGGATGGTACCAATCGATCCGCAGGACCCAAATTAGTCCAGATGCAACCACTTTCCAAGTCTCTCCGACCTTCACAAAAAAAGTTATTCAAGAATATCTCTTTCTCCTATGTGCTTTCATCCCTAACCCTAACCCTAACCCTTCCGAAAGTCGGAGAAGCTCAAGGATGGTACCGATCGATGCGCGCTACCCCATTTAGTGGGGGTAGAGCCTACTTGCAAGTCTCTCCGACCTTCACAAAAAAAGTTATTCAAGAATATCTCTTTCTCCTATGTGCTTTCATCCCTAACCCTAACCCTAACCCTTCCGAAAGTCGGAGAAGCTCAAGGATGGTACCGATCGATGCGCGCTACCCCATTTAGTGGGGGTAGAGCCTACTTGCAAGTCTCTCCGACCTTCACAAAAAAAGTTATTCAAGAATATCTCCTCAGATTTGGGGGAATTTCGTCGGTCGACCTCTTCCGAAGGTCGTACAAGCTCGGGGATGGTACCAATCGATCCGCAGGACCCAAATTAGTCCAGATGCAACCACTTTCCAAGTCTCTCCGACCTTCACAAAAAAAGTTATTCAAGAATATCTCTTTCTCCTATGTGCTTTCATCCCTAACCCTAACCCTAACCCTTCCGAAAGTCGGAGAAGCTCAAGGATGGTACCGATCGATGCGCGCTACCCCATTTAGTGGGGGTAGAGCCTACTTGCAAGTCTCTCCGACCTTCACAAAAAAAGTTATTCAAGAATATCTCTTTCTCCTATGTGCTTTCATCCCTAACCCTAACCCTAACCCTTCCGAAAGTCGGAGAAGCTCAAGGATGGTACCGATCGATGCGCGCTACCCCATTTAGTGGGGGTAGAGCCTACTTGCAAGTCTCTCCGACCTTCACAAAAAAAGTTATTCAAGAATATCTCTTTCTTCTATGTGCTTTCATCCCTAACCCTAACCCTAACCCTTCCGAAAGTCGGAGAAGCTCAAGGATGGTACCGATCGATGCGCGCTACCCCATTTAGTGGGGGTAGAGCCTACTTGCAAGTCTCTCCGACCTTCACAAAAAAAGTTATTCAAGAATATCTCTTTCTCCTATGTGCTTTCATCCCTAACCCTAACCCTAACCCTTCCGAAAGTCGGAGAAGCTCAAGGATGGTACCGATCGATGCGCGCTACCCCATTTAGTGGGGGTAGAGCCTACTTGCAAGTCTCTCCGACCTTCACAAAAAAAGTTATTCAAGAATATCTCTTTCTCCTATGTGCTTTCATCCCTAACCCTAACCCTAACCCTTCCGAAAGTCGGAGAAGCTCAAGGATGGTACCGATCGATGCGCGCTACCCCATTTAGTGGGGGTAGAGCCTACTTGCAAGTCTCTCCGACCTTCACAAAAAAAGTTATTCAAGAATATCTCCTCAGATTTGGGGGAATTTCGTTGGTCGACCTCTTCCGAAGGTCGTACAAGCTCGGGGATGGTACCAATCGATCCGCAGGACCCAAATTAGTCCAGATGCAACCACTTTCCAAGTCTCTCCGACCTTCACAAAAAAAGTTATTCAAGAATATCTCTTTCTCCTATGTGCTTTCATCCCTAACCCTAACCCTTCCGAAAGTCGGAGAAGCTCAAGGATGGTACCGATCGATGCGCGCTACCCCATTTAGTGGGGGTAGAGCCTACTTGCAAGTCTCTCCGACCTTCACAAAAAAAGTTATTCAAGAATATCTCTTTCTCCTATGTGCTTTCATCCCTAACCCTAACCCTTCCGAAAGTCGGAGAAGCTCAAGGATGGTACCGATCGATGCGCGCTACCCCATTTAGTGGGGGTAGAGCCTACTTGCAAGTCTCTCCGACCTTCACAAAAAAAGTTATTCAAGAATATCTCTTTCTCCTATGTGCTTTCATCCCTAACCCTAACCCTAACCCTTCCGAAAGTCGGAGAAGCTCAAGGATGGTACCGATCGATGCGCGCAACCCCATTTAGTGGGGTAGAGCCTACTTGCAAGTCTCTCCGACCTTCACAAAAAAAGTTATTCAAGAATATCTCCTCAGATTTGGGGGAATTTCGTCGGTCGACCTCTTCCGAAGGTCGTACAAGCTCGGGGATGGTACCAATCGATCCGCAGGACCCAAATTAGTCCAGATGCAACCACTTTCCAAGTCTCTCCGACCTTCAAAAAAAGTTATTCAAGAATATCTCTTTCTCCTATGTGCTTTCATCCCTAACCCTAACCCTTCCGAAAGTCGGAGAAGCTCAAGGATGGTACCGATCGATGCGCGCTACCCCATTTAGTGGGGGTAGAGCCTACTTGCAAGTCTCTCCGACCTTCACAAAAAAAGTTATTCAAGAATATCTCTTTCTCCTATGTGCTTTCATCCCTAACCCTAACCCTAACCCTTCCGAAAGTCGGAGAAGCTCAAGGATGGTACTGATCGATGCGCGCAACCCCATTTAGTGGGGTAGAGCCTACTTGCAAGTCTCTCCGACCTTCACAAAAAAAGTTATTCAAGAATATCTCCTCAGATTTGGGGGAATTTCGTCGGTCGACCTCTTCCGAAGGTCGTACAAGCTCGGGGATGGTACCAATCGATCCGCAGGACCCAAATTAGTCCAGATGCAACCACTTTCCAAGTCTCTCCGACCTTCACAAAAAAAGTTATTCAAGAATATCTCTTTCTCCTATGTGCTTTCATCCCTAACCCTAACCCTAACCCTTCCGAAAGTCGGAGAAGCTCAAGGATGGTACCGATCGATGCGCGCTACCCCATTTAGTGGGGGTAGAGCCTACTTGCAAGTCTCTCGACCTTCACAAAAAAAAGTTATTCAAGAATATCTCTTTCTCCTA
>NW_026870580.1:52500-67500 GCF_963576545.1 Limanda limanda | reverse complement strand
GGAGAAACATCTTGGAAAGAGCAGGAAAGACTCACCATCAAAGAAAACAAGGATATGGAACCCTGACATTATTACTGATGGAAATGCTTGATAATTGTCATGATTTGATGATGGTGGTGGTGGTTCACATGTATAAATAAGGTATTGTGGGTTGAGTCTTTCGCTTACGGCCATACCACCCTGAGCACGCCCGATCTCGTCTGATCTCGGAAGCTAAGCAGGGTCGGGCTTGGTTAGTACTTGGATGGGAGACAGCCTGGGAATACCAGGTGCTGTAAGCTTTTTCGAATTTGCTTTGCAACCACCTGAGGGAACGGTTGCTGCTGCTTTAAAGGAGAAACATCTTGGAAAGAGCAGGAAAGACTCACCATCAAAGAAAACAAGGATATGGAACCCTGACATTATTACTGATGGAAATGCTTGATAATTGTCATGATTTGATGATGGTGGTGCTGGTTCACATGTATAAATAAGGTTTTGTGGGTTGAGTCTTTCGCTTACGGCCATACCACCCTGAGCACGCCCGATCTCGTCTGATTGCGTTCAGGTGTGCAACCAGGAAGCGAAGGAGCAGAGAGAGCAGGTGGAGAGAGCAGGAGGAATTATTTTGTTTTGTTTTTGGGCTAGATTGAAAGTGAGTGAGAGTGTTTTTTTTGTGTTCGATTTTATTCCCCCAGCAGCTTGCTGTTCGGGGGAACATCTTTTTTTTTGAGGGTGTGTGTGTTTTGAATGAGTGACGTCAAAGAGAGGAGAGAGCGAGTAGAGAGGAGTAGGACAGATCTCATGGCAGCTGACAGCGGACCGGCAAGCACAACGACAAAGAATATGGAAAACGGCATGGAGCAGAGATCGCCTAAGAATACTGACCAGGGAAAGACCACCGGCAGGATCATGGACAACGGCAAGATGCAGCAACCGACAAAGAACGCCGACATTGGAAAGGAAACGACCACGAGAAGGATCACGGACAGCAGTAAAAGTACCTCGGAGCCGCTTCCAAGCACAGAAAAGAAATTTGAGAGGGCGCTTACCTTGGCGGTAGAGATCATTGGAGATGAGATGGTGACTATGATGGAACTTTTGAGTGAAGTTAAAAAAACGTGCGGGGTGGTGAATGGATGCCGTTTTACCACGCCCAAGAAATATGAAATAACAATGGACAATGTTGAAGGGAAGGATAAACTGTTAGATGGGATTAGAATAAAGAAGAGCACGATTTTTGCAAAAGAAATTAGAAATGACGAACTAGTGGTATCATTTCTAAACTTGCCGACGTACATTGTGGATCGTGTCATTCTTGCAAAACTTGCAGAATGGGGAGTTAGGGCAATCTCGCCAATCAAGAGAAGAATGTGGCCAGGAACGGACGTAGCCGACGGAACCAGGTTCTTGAAGGTCCGGTTCACTGAAACAGTGAAATCGTTACCCTACTCAACCAAGTTCGAAACACTAGTGGGGGGAGAATACTTTCGCGTGATCCATGACGGACAGAGGAAAGTATGCAGACTATGTATACAACCGGGTCACATTTTCAGAGAATGCCCAGAATTCAGATGTCACAGATGTAAAGAACAGGGACACTATGCAAGGGAGTGTGTGCCAAAAGCAGCGGAGAGAGAAGATGTCGATGTTGAGGAGGAGGGCAACAGCACTGACAGCGAGGAGGAGGAGACATATGGAGGACCATGCATGACATGGACAGAGGACAGCGACGATGACGACATGCAGACGGAGGGAGACCCAGGGGGCGTCCCAGAGAGCGGGGTGGAGTCCAAGGTGCAGAACCAAGAACGGCAAACCCGGAGGGACGTCGCAGCAGGAGACGTGGTGGAAACTACAAGGCAGGAGGAGAGCCGGTCCGGAGAGGAATCGAGTGGAGAGAAGGCTCCCTGTGAAAAGACTCCAGCAGACGGAACCGGCAGCATTGGAGTAAAGCAGCATGGAGATGGAAATCGAGACGAGAGGAAAACTGCGATGGACTTCATGGTTATCGAGGGTATTTCAGAGGAAGAGAGTGTAACCAGACCGCAGAAGGAACGAAAGGCGGAGGAAACCACAAAGAAAAGGAAAGCTGTGCTCCATGCTGAGGAGAAAAGGAGGAAGAAGGAGGAAAGAAGGACAAAATGAAGGTTGGAAATGAAACCATAATTATATGTTTAATGTTAAGCTTGATTTCATTCAACACAAATGGGCTAAGAAATCAAAGCAAATTTGAAAAACTATTAAATAAATGTAGAAATAATGACATATTATGTCTGCAAGAAACGAACTGGACAGACCAGATCATGGAAGATATAAAAACAAAATGGGAAGGCATTATGTATACAAACCATGGTACGGATAAATCATGTGGGGTAGCAATCCTGATAAGAAATAATGCTGTAGAAAACCTCAAAGAAATCTACAAAGGAAAAGAAGGAAGAGACATAATCATAGAATTTAAATACAAAAAGATAGAGTACCGAATAATTAATATATATGCACCAAATATAGAAGCAGACAGGAAGGTTTTTTTCTTGGATTTAGGGAAATGGTGTGTGGGAAACTGTATAATAGTGGGAGATTTTAATTTAAAAAGTACAAGGTTGGATGTGGCAAGAGGGAAGCAATTAAAAAATGATGCTTCAAGAAAGATTTTTCTGAAAACATTGGAGGAAAAAAAATTAATTGATGTATGGAGGAACGAGAACCCAAACAGGAGAGAATACTCAAGAAGACAAATAGTAATGGGGGAATTAAAACAAAGCAGAATAGACTTATGTATAGCACATCAGACAATGGTTAAACTTATAAAAAATATGGGGTATAAATTCACATCATTCAGTGACCATGCAATCCTGTCAATAGAGGTTGGTACTGGGATAGAGAGAAGGGGAGGAGGAGTGTGGTGCCTAAACAATACTCTCCTAGAGGAAGAGGGATATAGGAAGAAAATAGTGGCCTGCATAGAGAATGGAAAAAATAGCATAGACATATGTAGAAACAAGGGATTATGGTGGGAAAGACTGAAGCAAAAGATAAGGACAATAAGTATTAGATATGCAAAGGTCCGGGCTTTTAAAGAAAGAGAGAAAATAAAATGGTTGAAGGATGAGCTGGCAGAAGAGGCAGAAAGAATTGATAAGGATCCAAAACATAGCATAGAACAATACATAAAGGTGAAATCCAAACTGGACGTTTATGAACAGAATAAATGTATGGGGGCAATAACAAGGAGTAGGGAGAAATATGCGATGAAGGGGGAGAGATGCACAGGATATTTTTTGGGATTAGAAAAAAGGAAACAGGAGAGGGTATATATTGAAGAGTTAGAAAATGAAAATGGAGAGATAGTAAATGATTTTGTAGACATTATTGGAAATGTTGGGACATTTTATAAAAATCTATACAAAAAAGGAATTGCAAAGGAGGAAGATAGAAATACAGTTTTAGGTAATATTAAGAAAACGATAACAAATGATGAGAAAAGTATGTGTGATGACAACATCAAAGACATAGAAATAAAGGAATCAATAATGTCATTAAATACCAATAAAAGTCCGGGAACAGATGGCCTTACAAGTGAATTTTATAAAACATTTATCGACGAGCTGCTCCCAATTTTAAGCATAATTTATGCAGAGATGGAGAAGGAGCAGGAGGTACCAGAGTCGCTGGCAACAGGACTAATAACGATCATATATAAAAATAAGGGAAGCAAAAGAAAACTGGAAAACTATAGGCCGCTAACTGTACTAAACACAGATTACAAGATTTTAGCAAAGGTATTAGTAAACAGAATAAAAACAGCAGCACCAACAATCATAGCACCAACACAGGCGTACGGGATACCAGGGAGGGACATATCGGACATTATTTGCACAATAAGGGACACAATTGAATGCATGGGGAAGGAGGGTGGAATTATTTTAAGTATGGACCTTAATAAAGCTTTCGATAGGGTTGAGCATAGTTTTTTATTTTGCACATTAGAAAAATTTGGTTTTGGGCAAAGAATAATCAACTGGATTAAATTATTGTACAAAAATGCAAAGAGTAGGATAAAAATAAATGGAGCTATAACGGATCCCTTTCCATTGGAGAGATCTGTGAGGCAAGGGTGCCCGCTATCGGCAGTACTTTACAGCTTAACTGCAGAAAGTCTCGCGGAAATGATAAAGAAGGATAAGAAAATAGAAGGGATAAAATTGCCAAATGGAGGTGAAAGCAAAATACAGCAATATGCTGATGACACCACTTGTATGGTAAAAAATATGAATAGCGTGAAAAGGATAATGGGAAAAATGGAAGTATATGGGAGAGCAGCAGGGGCTAAAGTAAATATAGACAAAACTGAAATAATGTACGTCGGAAATATAAGCCAAAGTGATTGTAACATACCTTTTAGAATTTCAAAGGATTATATGAAAATATTGGGGATAAATATGGGAGGGAAAGAAAAGGAGGCGAGAGATGAGACATGGAATGGGGTAATAAATAAAGTGAAAAACACATTAAATGCGTGGAAGCCGAGGAGATTAAAATTAAAGGGGAAGGTTTTAGTGGTAAATGCATTAATACTATCCAAGATTGTCTATGCCTTGACTGTGATAGACATGCCAGAGTGGGTGCACAAAGAGCTAAACAGCACAATTACAAATTACATTTGGGATGGGAAACTGGCAAGAATAGCACAAAAGACACTGATAGGGGAATATGAAGAAGGAGGATTGAAATTGGTGGATTTGAATATTAAGAAAAAAGCAATACGAATAAAAACTGTTAAAAAGTATCTGTACGATAGGGTTGATTATGGATGGAAAAATGTGTTTAGGGAATATTTATATAAAAATGGAAGATGTGAAGAAAACGGTCTAATAATGATAATGAAAAGCTCCATATATGAGAAAGTGCCTAGATATTATAAAGAGGTGTTTGATGCATGGGGGAAATACAGAATAAACATTAAATATGAATGCACAAAATACAGTCAGGTAATAAATCAACCAATATGGTGTAACCCATTGATAAAAATGAACAATAACATGCTATGGGATAAAACATTTTTTTATTCCGGACTAACGCAAATAAAAGATTGCCTATATGAATTCATACCTGGGTTTCTAAGGGACCAGGCTATAGTAGACGCAGTTAAGGAGTATGACGAAGAACTGAATGAAACAACTACTGTAAATATGTATGATAAAATAAAAGGAAGCATACCAATAGATTGGGTGAGGCAGATAGAAAATAGCGTGGTTATAGAAAGGAAAATAACGTTCCCCGAGTTATATATGGAAAATAATGGTGAGAAAAGGCCACTAAGTGATTCAAAGGTAAAAGACTACTACAAAGCGCTGATCCGAAATGAATTTAAGGAACCTGCATCGGAAAAGGTTTGGGAAAAGGTGTTCCCAGGTATGGAAGGAAATCAAATATGGAAGCAGTGGAATGTAAGCAAGAATAGTATAGAATGTCAGGATCATGACTTTAAATTACGGCACAACAGACTGTACACAAATGTGGTGATACACCAAATAAATAAGAATGTAAGAAGGGAATGCGATATATGCAAAACTGATCCGGAAACATTAATGCATTTGTATTATGAGTGTGACAAACTGAAGATCTTTCTCACGAAGTTAAAGGATTTCTTGCAAAAGAACTGGGGGAAGCAGTACTTTGAGGGAAAGGACTGGAAAAAAATTGTTTTCTTTGGAGTATGGGAAAAGAAAGAGAAAATAAACATAAATATGATAAACTATGTACTAAGTCACGCTAGATATGCTATATGGCTAAGAAGGAATCTAGCACATTTTGAACAAAGAATAATATCTGTCTGGGCCTACTTTGTATCGGGGTTGAAAAGAGACATAAGTTTAATTTTTAAGTATGAAAAGGAAGAATTTCAACACTTTGTTAAGGGATGCAGTTTCATTTCTGTCAATCACAAGGGAAAACTGATGTATAATTTTGCATAATACTTGGCAGGAGGGCCTATTTGGTAAAAGCTGATGGTTATTGTTTGCATTTGATATTACTTATTTTTTTGTGATGTTACTTTGGAATTCAAGTTGTCTTGTACATAAAAATTGATTTATTTTATAATAAAAGAAAAAAAAAAAAAAAGCACGCCCGATCTCGTCTGATCTCGGAAGCTAAGCAGGGTCGGGCTTGGTTAGTACTTGGATGGGAGACCGCCTGGGAATACCAGGTGCTGTAAGCTTTTTCGAATTTGCTTTGCAACCAGCAGAGGGAACGGTTGCTGCTGCCTTAAAGGAGAAACATCTTGGAAAGAGCAGGAAAGACTCACCATCAAAGAAAACAAGGATATGGAACCCTGACATTATTACTGATGGAAATGATTGATAATTGTTATGATTTGATGATGGTGGTGGTGGTTCACATGTATAAATAAGGTATTGTGGGTTGAGTCTTTCGCTTACGGCCATACCACCCTGAGCACGCCCGATCTCGTCTGATCTCGGAAGCTAAGCAGGGTCAGGCTTGGTTAGTTCTTGGATGGGAGACCGCCTGGGAATACCAGGTGCTGTAAGCTTTTTCGAATTTGCTTTGCAACCAGCAGAGGGAACGGTTGCTGCTGCCTTAAAGGAGAAACATCTTGGAAAGAGCAGGAAAGACTCACCATCAAAGAAAACAAGGATATGGAACCCTGACATTATTACTGATGGAAATGATTGATAATTGTCATGATTTGATGATGGTGGTGGTGGTTCACATGTATAAATAAGGTATTGTGGGTTGAGTCTTTCGCTTACGGCCATACCACCCTGAGCACGCCCGATCTCGTCTGATCTCGGAAGCTAAGCATGGTCGGGCTTGGTTAGTAATTGGATGGGAGACCGCCTGGGAATACCAGGTGCTGTAAGCTTTTTCGAATTTGCTTTGCAACCAGCTGAGGGAACGGTTGCTGCTGCTTTAAAGGAGAAACATCTTGGAAAGAGCAGGAAAGACTCACCATCAAAGAAAACAAGGATATGGAACCCTGACATTATTACTGATGGAAATGCTTGGTAATTGTCATGATTTGATGATGGTGGTGGTGGTTCACATGTATAAATAAGGTATTGTGGGTTGAGTCTTTCGCTTACGGCCACACCAGCCTGAACGCCCTTGAACGCACCACGGAGTGACATCATCAACGAACCAGGAAGTAAGCCACCGCATGTGGATACAGAGGAACTATTTTTCTTTTTTTTTTCTCTTTTCCCAGCTTTTTTCTTGTTCTCTCTCTACATCTCCCTTTTTTTCGACTTCTTACGTGTTAATCCAACCGGACGTTAGCGTTGTGATTGTCTTGTATGTGTGTCCCCCCGCGGCAGTGACGCACTGTGCGGGGGTAACGGAGCCTGTGTGGAAGGGCATCCGAGACCATGGCGGAGACCAGCACGGAGCGGGTGAGTGTTAACGCTGTCACCCACGGAGGTGACAGCGGGAGAGAAACTGAGCTGACGCAGAGCAAGAGCTGCACAAACAATGAGAGATATGACAGGGAGCAGACAGTGATGGTAGAGATGGAAGGAGAGGGAAAAGACACAGCTATGGAGCTGATGAGGTGTGTGCGTGAGTTGTGCGGGGGGCTGCTGGCGTGCAGACAGATCACTGATAAAAAATATGAGATGACCATGAGCCACCCTAAGGGGAAAGACAGACTCATGGAAGGATTCAAGATTGGGGAGACTCGGGTGCACGCAAGAGAACTGGTGAATGACGAGCTGGTGGTGTCATTTATGAATTTACCTTTTTACATCGAGGACAGGGAGATATTGGCAAAACTACAACTATGGGGGGTCTCTGCAGTATCTCCCATTAAAAGAAGGATGTGGCCAGGTACAAACGTGGCTGATGGGACAAGGTTCCTGAAAGTGAAATTCAATAACCAGATACAATCACTGCCGTATTCTACAAAGTTTGACACAGCGCTGGGGGCGGAGTATTTCAGGGTGCTGCACGACAAACAAGTAAAAGTGTGCAGGCTGTGCATAAAACCTGGCCACATAATGAGAGAGTGCCCGGAATTTCATTGCAACAGATGTGGAGTGCAAGGACATTATGCAAGGGAGTGCACGCAGGGGAGGAAGAGATGTGATTTGTGCCAGAACCTGATGAATGAATGCAGATGCAATAAGAGTGAGGCAGAAGATGATACGAGTGAAAGTGAGCAAGAAAGTGAGAGTGGAAGCAGGGAGGAAGGAGATGCGGAGGACATGGAAAGTGTGGAGGATGGAGACGGAAATGAAATGGAGGAGCAGGTGAGGGAGGATCCAGGGAAGCAGGAAGGAGAGCGGAGGATGGAGGAGACGAAAGGAGGAAAGAAAGAGGGAGCAGACCGGAAGACGAGGAAGGAGAGAACGAGAGTAAACGACGAAGAGGAGGATGGAGGAAGGAGGAGAGGAGTGCTGGAGCGAGAGCTGATCGCAGAAGGAAGGAGAGACGGGGCGGAGGAGAAAGGTCCCAAAACAAAGGAGACGAAAAGGCCAGAGAAGGGGGCGACGGTCGCAAGGAGAGACGGAGAGAAGGAAGCAGGCCGGGAGAAAAGGCGAGGAGAGGACGACACTGGAGGGACGGACAAGGAACTGAATGGAGCAAAGCCCAAAGAGACGGGAGAGGAGACCACTGTATCACAGACGGTAGGATCTGAAACGGACATGGATATAGAGGAAAAAATAAAACAAATGAGGAAAAGACAGAACACTCAGAGGCATACGAGGATAAATAAGAAAAGTAAAACTAAGGAAAAAACAAAATGAAAATAACAATACTAATAATGTTAATAATAATCTCAATAAATGCAAGGGGGCTAAAGAACAAAAACAAAAGAAATCAGATATTTGGTGACAGCAATTATGATATAATATGCTTACAGGAAACACACTGGGATGAGAGATGTATGAAAGAGGTGGAGGATGAATGGAGGGGAGATGTGTTTGCAAATAATGGAGATGGGAATGCAAGAGGTGTAGCTATATTAACAAAAAAGGGAGTGATAGGGAATGTGACAAGGTGTGAAGATGAGGGAGATGGGAGGGTGATAGGGATCAAGTTTGAGTATATGAATGAGGAGATTAAGCTAGTAAATGTGTATGCGCCGAATGAGGAGAAAGAAAGAAAGGAGATGTTTGAAAAGATGGGAGTGATGTGTGATGAAAACTGTATGATCGTGGGGGACTTTAATGTGTGGTGTGGGAAATTGGATGTGTCAAGGAACATGCATTTTAAGAATGACACAACAAGGGAGGTGCTAGAAAAGATAAAGAGTATGAAAGGATTGAGTGATGTATGGAGAGAAAGAAATCCAGAGGGGAGAGAGTTCTCAAGAGTACAGCTGGTGAAAGGGGAACTGAAACAGAGTAGGATAGATTTAGTATTGAGCACAAAGGGCATAGCGGAAAGGATTAAAGGTATAGAATATATAGTCACAACATATAGTGATCACAAGGTGTTAAAATTTACAATAGGGGGGGAAATAAGGAGAAGAGGAGGGGGAGTGTGGTGTATGAATGGGCAGCTGCTTAAAGATGAAAAATATAAAAAAGAAGTGAGAGAATACATAATGTGGGAGATGAATGAGAGAATGTATGAGGAAGACACAGGGAGGTGGTGGGAGAGACTGAAAGAGGGGATAAGGAACATGAGCAAAAAACACAGCAGGAACCGGGGAAAGAAAGAAAGAGAGAAGATACAAAGGCTAAAAAAGGAGTTAGAGGAAGAGGGGAAGAAAGCAGGGGAAGGGCTTAATATTGACATAGAGGGATATATAAGAAAGAAAGATGAACTTAAGGAAATAGAACAGGGAAAATGTGAGGGAGCTATAATAAGAAGTAGAGCGAAATATGCGATAGAGGGAGAAAAATGTACAGGGTATTTCTTAAGACTAGAGAAGATAAGGCAGGAGAAAAAGTATTTTGAGCAAGTGGAGGGGAAAGGGGGGGAAAAAATAACAGAGCTTGTAGGGATAGTGGAAAGAGTAGAAGAGTTTTATAGAGAGTTATATAAGAAAGAAGCGTTAGATGAGGAGAGCAGTAGGCAGGTTATAGACAAGATGGAAGCTAGACTGAGTGATGAGGATAGAGAGGTGTGCGAAGGAGAGATAAGTAAGGGAGAGATAGAGAAAGCAATAAATGGGTTAGGCAGAAATAAGAGTCCAGGGATAGATGGAATAATAGGAGAATTTTATATAGAGTTTAGAGAAGAATTAGTACCAGTGTTGGAGAGATTATATAGATGGGTAGAAGAGAAGGGAGAAATGCCGCAGAGTATGACAACAGGTCTAGTGAGCATAATATATAAAAAAGGGAGTAGGGACAAATTAGAAAATTACAGGCCACTCACAATGTTAAATGGGGATTATAAGGTATTAGCAAAGGTGTTAGCAAACAGAATGAAGGAAGTAATAGGGACGGTGGTGGGAAGCACACAAGCGTATAGCATACCAGGGAGAGACATAGCCGACACAATAAGTAGTATTAGAGACACAATAACACACATGAAGGAGAACAATGGAGGGGCAGTAGTTAGTTTAGATCTTAACAAAGCTTTTGATAGAGTAGATCACAGTTATTTGTATAAAGTGTTAGAGAAGATGGGATTTGGAGGAAGGTTGATAGGATGGGTTAGGCGAATGTATGAAAGAGCAGGCAGTAAGATTAAAGTCAATGGGATAGTCACAGGTGAAGTTAGATTAGAAAGGTCAGTGAGGCAGGGATGTCCGCTATCGGCTCTGCTGTACTCCTTGTCAGCAGAGCCGTTAGCGGTACTCATACTGCAGAATAGGAGGATTAAGGGCATAGAACTACCGGGCGGACAGGTGAGCACACTATATCAATATGCGGATGATACAACAGTGACAGTGAGGGACAAGGAAAGTGTAGTACAGGTATTACAAAGTGTAGAACTGTATGGGAGGGCATCAGGAGCTAAAGTAAATATAGAAAAATCTGAAATAATGTATATAGGGGAAAGCAGAGGAGGGGAGGGAGTGAAAGGATTGAAGGAAAACAAAGGGTACATGAAGGTTCTGGGAGTGAACTTAGGGATTGAGGGAGAGGAAGGGAGAGATAGGCAGTATGAAGTACTGATAAACAACATAAAGAAAACATTGGGGTATTGGAAGCAGAGAAAGCTGAAATTAAAAGGGAAGGTAATAGTGGTAAATGCACTAATAATGAGCAAGATGGTGTATGTGATGAATGTGATGGATGTGCCTGTGAAAGTGTTGAAAGAAATAGAAAGAATCATAAGCAATTATTTGTGGGATGGGAAGGGAGTTAGGATAGCAAGAGAAGTGTTAGAAAATGAGTATGAGAACGGGGGACTGAAACTTGTCAATTTAGAGGGGAAAAAGAAAGCACTAAGGGTGAAAATGATGGTGAGATATTTAAAGGATAACAGAGATCATGTGTGGAAGGTATTTTTAAGAGAAGCAATAAATAAATGTGGAGGATGTGGAGAGAGCGGAGTGTTCATGGAACTAAAAAAAGGGATGATTGAAGGGGTGACTGACATATACAAAGAGATGCTTGGAGCGTGGGGAGAGTTTGTGAGAGGAGTGAAGTATGAATGCAAGAATGTGAGGCAGGTATGGGAGCAACCAGTGTTTTTAAATCCAAAAATTATGGTAGAGGGAGAAACTATTTTCAACAGGGTGATATGGAGGGCAGGGATAAGAAAGGTAAGGGATATGGTGTATGAGTACATACCGGGCTTCATGGGAGCACAGGTTATTGTGGATGAAGTAAGAGGGAATGGGGATGAAATATGGCCGGGCACAGCAAAAGGAGTAATAGAGAAAATTAAGACAGCAATGCCTAAAGAATGGATGGGAATGATTGAGAGAGAGAATGCGGTGAGGGGGGAAGAGAAAATAGAGATGTATGTGGGGGAAGGAGAATGCAAGGTGAGACTGGCAAAGGTGAAAACCAGAGTGATTTATAAATATATGAGAGGAAAAGAGATAAGGAGACCGGCTGCAGAGAAAGTGTGGAACAAAGTAATGAATGGAATGGATGTGGAGAGCATATGGGAGAATTTGAGAGTGAAATGGAATAGCATTGAATGCGAACACTTTGATTTCATGCTAAGGCACAATAGGATTTTTAATAATCTAATAATAAGTAAGTTTGACTGCAATGTGGAAAAGGAATGTGATGTATGTGGTGAGGGAGTGGAAACATGTATGCATGAATTTGTTGAATGTAAAGAACTAAGGGGATACTTTGAAAAAGTAAAGGGGTTAATAAATAAATGCTGGAAAGGAGAATGGGCAGTGAGAATGGAATGGAAGAAGCTGTGGCTGTTTGGTGTGAATGAAAGACAGAAGGGATGCAATGTAAACCTCATGAACTATGTGCTGAGCCATGCAAGGTATGCAGTTAAAATAAGAAGGAACACGGCTCACTACGAGAAAAGGAAATGTGATGTATGGACTGTTTTTCAAAACTTAACAGAAAGAGACGTGAGACAGATATGGGGCTATATTGGAGAAGAGGAGTTCAGAAAAGGATTTGTGGATGGAAGTACTTTTATTGAAATAATGAATGGAGATGTGAATGAGGTGAGAATGAATTTCGGTTAAAAGGGATGTTTCTTTTTATGAGTTGATTTTTGATTTTAATAATTTATTGATTTGTGTGTTTTCTGTGAAGTAAATATTTATGCATGTAAAAAGTACAGGCCTGGAAAGGGGCTGACATAACACAAAATGTGTTAAAATGTAAATGTACATGTAATAAATGTAAATGCAAAATATTTTTGATAATAAAAAAAAAAAAAAAAAAAAAAAAGCACGCCCGATCTCGTCTGATCTCGGAAGCTAAGCAGGGTCGGGCTTGGTTAGTACTTGGATGGGAGACCCCCTGGGAATACCAGGTGCTGTAAGCTTTTTCGAATTTGCTTTGCAACCAGCTGAGGGAACGGTTGCTGCTGCTTTAAAGGAGAAACATCTTGGAAAGAGCAGGAAAGACTCACCATCAAAGAAAACAAGGATATGGAACCCTGACATTATTACTGATGGAAATGCTTGATAATTGTCATGATTTGATGATGGTGGTGGTGGTTCACATGTATAAATAAGGTATTGTGGGTTGAGTCTCTCGCTTACGGCCATACCACCCTGAGCACGCCCGATCTCGTCTGATCTCGGAAGCTAAGCAGGGTCGGGCTTGGTTAGTACTTGGATGGGAGACCGCCTGGGGATACCAGGTGCTGTAAGCTTTTTCGAATTTGCTTTGCAAACAGCAGAGGGAACGGTTGCTGCTGCTTTAAAGGAGAAACATCTTGGAAAGAGCAGGAAAGACTCACCATCAAAGAAAACAAGGATATGGAACCCTGACATTATTACTGATGGAAATGATTGATAATTGTCATGATTTGATGATGGTGGTGGTGGTTCACATGTATAAATAAGGTATTGTAGGTTGAGTCTCTCGCTTACGGCCATACCACCCTGAGCACGCCCGATCTCGTCTGATCTCGGAAGCTAAGCAGGGTCGGGCTTGGTTAGTACTTGGATGGGAGACCGCCTGGGAATACCAGGTGCTGTAAGCTTTTTCGAATTTGCTTTGCAACCAGCAGAGGGAACGGTTGCTGCTGCTTTAAAGGAGAAACATCTTGGAAAGAGCAGGAAAGACTCACCATCAAAGAAAACAAGGATAGGGAACCCTGACATTATTACTGATGGAAATGCTTGATAATTGTCATGATTTGATGATGGTGGTTGTGGTTCACATGTATAAATAAGGTATTGTGGGTTGAGTCTTTCGCTTACGGCCATACCACCCTGAGCACGCCCGATTTCGTCTGATCTCGGAAGCTAAGCAGGGTCGGGCTTGGTTAGTTCTTGGATGGGAGACCGCCTGAGAATACCAGGTGCTGGAAGCTTTTTAGAATTTGCTTTGCAACCAGCAGAGGGAACGGTTGCTGCTGCTTTAAAGGAGAAACATCTTGGAAAGAGCAGGAAAGACTCACCATCAAAGAAAACAAGGATATGGAACCCTGACATTATTACTGATGGAAATGATTGATAATTGTCATGATTTGATGATGGTGGTGGTGGTTCACATGTATAAATAAGGTATTGTGGGTTGAGTCTTTCGCTTACGGCCATACCACCCTGAGCACGCCCAATCTCGTCTGATCTCGGAAGCTAAGCAGGGTCGGGCTTGTTTAGTACTTGGATGGGAGACCGCCTGGGAATACTAGGTGCTGTAAGCTTTTTCGAATTTGCTTTGCAACCAGCAGAGGGAACGGTTGCTGCTGCTTTAAAGGAGAAACATCTTGGAAAGAGCAGGAAAGACTCAACATCAAAGAAAACAAGGATATGGAACCCTGACATTATTACTAATGGAAATGATTGATAATTGTCATGATTTGATGATGGTGGTGGTGGTTCACATGTATAAATGAGGTATTGTGGGTTGAGTCTTTCGCTTACGGCCATACCACCCTGAGCACGCCCGATCTCGTCTGATCTCGGAAGCTAAGCAGGGTGGGGCTTGGTTAGTACTTGGATGGGAGACCGCCTGGGAATACCAGGTGCTGTAAGCTTTTTCGAATTTGCTTTGCAACCAGCAGAGGGAACGGTTGCTGCTGCTTTAAAGGAGAAACATCTTGGAAAGAGCAGGAAAGACTCACCATCAAAGAAAACAAGGATATGGAACCCTGACATTATTACTGATGGAAATGATTGATAATTGTTATGATTTGATGATGGTGGTGGTGGTTCACATGTATAAATAAGGTATTGTGGGTTGAGTCTTTCGCTTACGGCCATACCACCCTGAGCACGCCCGATCTCGTCTGATCTTGGAAGCTAAGCAGGGTCGGGCTTGGTTAGTACTTGGATGGGAGACCGCCTGGGAATACCAGGTGCTGTTAGCTTTTTCGAATTTGCTTTGCAAACAGCAGAGGGAACGGTTGCTGCTGCTTTAAAGGAGAAACATCTTGGAAAGAGCAGGAAAGACTCACCATCAAAGAAAACAAGGATATGGAACCCTGACATTA
>NW_026870580.1:32500-35000 GCF_963576545.1 Limanda limanda | reverse complement strand
TTCGAATTTGCTTTGCAAACAGCAGAGGGAACGGTTGCTGCTGCTTTAAAGGAGAAACATCTTGGAAAGAGCAGGAAAGACTCACCATCAAAGAAAACAAGGATATGGAACCCTGACATTATTACTGATGGAAATGATTGATAATTGTCATGATTTGATGATGGTGGTGGTGGTTCACATGTATAAATAAGGTATTGTGGGTTGAGTCTTTCGCTTACGGCCATGCCACCCTGAGCACGTCTGATCTCGGAAGCTAAGCATGGTCGGGCTTGGTTAGTACTTGGATGGGAGACCGCCTGGGAATACCAGGTGCTGTAAGCTTTTTCGAATTTGCTTTGCAACCAGCTGAGGGAACGGTTGCTGCTGCTTTAAAGGAGAAACATCTTGGAAAGAGCAGGAAAGACTCACCATCAAAGAAAACAAGGATATGGAACCCTGACATTATTACTGATGGAAATGATTGATAATTGTCATGATTTGATGATGGTGGTGGTGGTTCACATGTATAAATAAGGTATTGTGGGTTGAGTCTTTCGCTTACGGCCATACCACCCTGAGCACGCCCGATCTCGTCTGATCTAGGAAGCTAAGCATGGTCGGGCTTGGTTAGTACTTGGATGGGAGACCGCCTGGGAATACCAGGTGCTGTAAGCTTTTTCGAATTTGCTTTGCAACCAGCTGAGGGAACGGTTGCTGCTGCTTTAAAGGAGAAACATCTTGGAAAGAGCAGGAAAGACTCACCATCAAAGAAAACAAGGATATGGAACCCTGACATTATTACTGATGGAAATGCTTGATAATTGTCATGATTTGATGATGGTGGTGGTGGTTCACATGTATAAATAAGGTATTGTGGGTTGAGTCTTTCGCTTACGGCCATACCACCCTGAGCACGCCCGATCTCGTCTGATCTCGGAAGCTAAGCAGGGTCGGGCTTGGTTAGTACTTGGATGGGAGACCGCCTGGGAATACCAGGTGCTGTAAGCTTTTTCGAATTTGCTTTGCAACCAGCAGAGGGAACGGTTGCTGCTGCTTTAAAGGAGAAACATCTTGGAAAGAGCAGGAAAGACTCAACATCAAAGAAAACAAGGATATGGAACCCTGACATTATTACTGATGGAAATGATTGATAATTGTCATGATTTGATGATGGTGGTGGTGGTTCACATGTATAAATAAGGTATTGTGGGTTGAGTCTTTCGCTTACGGCCATACCACCCTGAGCACGCCCGATCTCGTCTGATCTCGGAAGCTAAGCAGGGTCGGGCTTGGTTAGTACTTGGATGGGAGACCGCCTGGGAATACCAGGTGCTGTAAGCTTTTTCGAATTTGCTTTGCAACCAGCAGAGGGAACGGTTGCTGCTGCTTTAAAGGAGAAACATCTTGGAAAGAGCAGGAAAGACTCACCATCAAAGAAAACAAGGATATGGAACCCTGACATTATTACTGATGGAAATGATTGATAATTGTTATGATTTGATGATGGTGGTGGTGGTTCACATGTATAAATAAGGTATTGTGGGTTGAGTCTTTCGCTTACGGCCATACCACCCTGAGCACGCCCGATCTCGTCTGATCTTGGAAGCTAAGCAGGGTCGGGCTTGGTTAGTACTTGGATGGGAGACCGCCTGGGAATACCAGGTGCTGTAAGCTTTTTCGAATTTGCTTTGCAAACAGCAGAGGGAACGGTTGCTGCTGCTTTAAAGGAGAAACATCTTGGAAAGAGCAGGAAAGACTCACCATCAAAGAAAACAAGGATATGGAACCCTGACATTATTACTGATGGAAATGATTGATAATTGTCATGATTTGATGATGGTGGTGGTGGTTCACATGTATAAATAAGGTATTGTGGGTTGAGTCTTTCGCTTACGGCCATACCACCCTGAGCACGCCCGATCTCGTCTGATCTAGGAAGCTAAGCATGGTCGGGCTTGGTTAGTACTTGGATGGGAGACCGCCTGGGAATACCAGGTGCTGTAAGCTTTTTCGAATTTGCTTTGCAACCAGCTGAGGGAACGGTTGCTGCTGCTTTAAAGGAGAAACATCTTGGAAAGAGCAGGAAAGACTCACCATCAAAGAAAACAAGGATATGGAACCCTGACATTATTACTGATGGAAATGCTTGATAATTGTCATGATTTGATGATGGTGGTGGTGGTTCACATGTATAAATAAGGTATTGTGGGTTGAGTCTTTCGCTTACGGCCATACCACCCTGAGCACGCCCGATCTCGTCTGATCTCGGAAGCTAAGCAGGGTCGGGCTTGGTTAGTACTTGGATGGGAGACCGCCTGGGAATACCAGGTGCTGTAAGCTTTTTCGAATTTGCTTTGCAACCAGCAGAGGGAACGGTTGCTGCTGCTTTAAAGGAGAAACATCTTGGAAAGAGCAGGAAAGACTCAACATCAAAGAAAACAAGGATATGGAACCCTGAAATTATTACTGATGAAAATGATTGATAATTGTCATGATTTGATGATGGTGGTGGTGGTTCACA
>NW_026870580.1:22500-25000 GCF_963576545.1 Limanda limanda | reverse complement strand
AGCTGAGGGAACGGTTGCTGCTGCTTTAAAGGAGAAACATCTTGGAAAGAGCAGGAAAGACTCACCATCAAAGAAAACAAGGATATGGAACCCTGACATTATTACTGATGGAAATGCTTGATAATTGTCATGATTTGATGATGGTGGTGGTGGTTCACATGTATAAATAAGGTATTGTGGGTTGAGTCTTTCGCTTACGGCCATACCACCCTGAGCACGCCCGATCTCGTCTGATCTCGGAAGCTAAGCAGGGTCGGGCTTGGTTAGTACTTGGATGGGAGACCGCCTCGGAATACCAGGTGCTGTAAGCTTTTTCGAATTTGCTTTGCAACCAGCAGAGGGAACGGTTGCTGCTGCTTTAAAGGAGAAACATCTTGGAAAGAGCAGGAAAGACTCAACATCAAAGAAAACAAGGATATGGAACCCTGACATTATTACTGATGGAAATGATTGATAATTGTCATGATTTGATGATGGTGGTGGTGGTTCACATGTATAAATAAGGTATTGTGGGTTGAGTTTTTCGCTTACGGCCATACCACCCTGAGCACGCCCGATCTCGTCTGATCTCGGAAGCTAAGCAGGGTCGGGCTTGGTTAGTACTTGGATGGGAGACCCCCTGGGAATACCAGGTGCTGTAAGCTTTTTCGAATTTGCTTTGCAACCAGCAGAGGGAACGGTTGCTGCTGCTTTAAATGAGAAACATCTTGGAAAGAGCAGGAAAGACTCAACATCAAAGAAAACAAGGATATGGAACCCTGACATTATTACTGATGGAAATGTTTGATAATTGTCATGATTTGATGATGGTGGTGGTGGTTCACATGTATAAATAAGGTATTGTGGGTTGAGTCTTTCGCTTACGGCCATACCACCCTGAGCACGCCCGATCTCGTCTGATCTCGGAAGCTAAACATGGTCGGGCTTGGTTAGTACTTGGATGGGAGACCGCCTGGGAATACCAGGTGCTGTAAGCTTTTTCGAATTTGCTTTGCAACCAGCTGAGGGAACGGTTGCTGCTGCTTTAAAGGAGAAACATCTTGGAAAGAGCAGGAAAGACTCACCATCAAAGAAAACAAGGATATGGAACCCTGACATTATTACTGATGGAAATGATTGATAATTGTCATGATTTGATGATGGTGGTGGTGGTTCACATGTATAAATAAGGTATTGTGGGTTGAGTCTTTCGCTTACGGCCATACCACCCTAAGCACGCCCGATCTCGTCTGATCTCGGAAGCTAAGCAGGGTCGGGCTTGGTTAGTACTTGGATGGGAGACCGCCTGGGAATACCAGGTGCTGTAAGCTTTTTCGAATTTGCTTTGCAACCAGCAGAGGGAACGGTTGCTGCTGCTTTAAAGGAGAAACATCTTGGAAAGAGCAGGAAAGACTCAACATCAAAGAAAACAAGGATATGGAACCCTGAAATTATTACTGATGAAAATGATTGATAATTGTCATGATTTGATGATGGTGGTGGTGGTTCACATGTATAAATAAGGTAATGTGGGTTGAGTCTCTCGCTTACGGCCATACCACCCTGAGCACGCCCGATCTCGTCTGATCTCGGAAGCTAAGCAGGGTCGGGCTTGGTTAGTACTTGGATGGGAGACCGCCTGGGAATACCAGGTGCTGTAAGCTTTTTCGAATAAGCTTTGCAACCAGCAGAGGGAACAGTTGCTGCTGCTTTAAAGGAGAAACATCTTGGAAAGAGCAGGAAAGACTCACCATCAAAGAAAACAAGGATAGGGAACCCTGACATTATTACTGATGGAAATGCTTGATAATTGTCATGATTTGATGATGGTGGTGGTGGTTCACATGTATAAATAAGGTATTGTGGGTTGAGTCTTTCGCTTACGGCCATACCACCCTGAGCACGCCCGATCTCGTCTGATCTCGGAAGCTAAGCATGGTCTGGCTTGGTTAGTACTTGGATGGGAGACCGCCTGGGAATACCAGGTGCTGTAAGCTTTTTCGAATTTGCTTTGCAAACAGCAGAGGGAACGGTTGCTGCTGCTTTAAAAGAGAAACATCTTGGAAAGAGCAGGAAAGACTCACCATCAAAGAAAACAAGGATATGGAACCCTGACATTATTACTGATGGAAATGATTGATAATTGTCATGATTTGATGATGGTGGTGGTGGTTCACATGTATAAATAAGGTATTGTGGGTTGAGTCTTTCGCTTACGGCCATACCACCCTGAGCACGCCCGATCTCGTCTGATCTCGGAAGCTAAGCATGGTCGGGCTTGGTTAGTACTTGGATGGGAGACCGCCTGGGAATACCAGGTGCTGTAAGCTTTTTCGAATTTGCTTTGCAACCAGCTGAGGGAACGGTTGCTGCTGCTTTAAAGGAGAAACATCTTGGAAAGAGCAGGAAAGACTCACCATCAAAGAAAACAAGGATATGGAACCCTGACATTATTACTGATGGAAATGCTTGATAATTGTCATGATTTGATGATGGTGGTGGTGGTTCACATGTATAAATA
>NW_026870580.1:0-15000 GCF_963576545.1 Limanda limanda | reverse complement strand
ACGGTTGCTGCTGCTTTAAAGGAGAAACATCTTGGAAAGAGCAGGAAAGACTCACCATCAAAGAAAACAAGGATATGGAACCCTGACATTATTACTAATGGAAATGCTTGATAATTGTCATGATTTGATGATGGTGGTGGTGGTTCACATGTATAAATAAGGTATTGTGGGTTGACTCTTTCGCTTACGGCCATACCACCCTGAGCACGCCCGATCTCGTCTGATCTCGGAAGCTAAGCAGGGTCGGGCTTGGTTAGTACTTGGATGGGAGACCGCCTGGGAATACCAGGTGCTGTAAGCTTTTTCGAATTTGCTTTGCAACCAGCTGAGGGAACGGTTGCTGCTGCTTTAAAGGAGAAACATCTTGGAAAGAGCAGGAAAGACTCACCATCAAAGAAAACAAGGATATGGAACCCTGACATTATTACTGATGGAAATGCTTGATAATTGTCATGATTTGATGATGGTGGTGGTGGTTCACATGTATAAATAAGGTATTGTGGGTTGAGTCTTTCGCTTACGGCCATACCACCCTGAGCACGCCCGATTTCGTCTGATCTCGGAAGCTAAGCAGGGTCGGGCTTGGTTAGTTCTTGGATGGGAGACCGCCTGAGAATACCAGGTGCTGGAAGCTTTTTAGAATTTGCTTTGCAACCAGCAGAGGGAACGGTTGCTGCAGCTTTAAAGGAGAAACATCTTGGAAAGAGCAGGAAAGACTCACCATCAAAGAAAACAAGGATATGGAACCCTGACATTATTACTGATGGAAATGATTGATAATTGTCATGATTTGATGATGGTGGTGGTGGTTCACATGTATAAATAAGGTATTGTGGGTTGAGTTTGCTTACGGCCATACCACCCTGAGCGCGCCCGATCTCGTCTGATCTCGGAAGCTAAGCATGGTCTGGCTTGGTTAGTACTTGGATGGGAGACCGCCTGGGAATACCAGGTGCTGTAAGCTTTTTCGAATTTGCTTTGCAACCAGCTGAGGGAATGGTTGCTGCTGCTTTAAAGGAGAAACATCTTGGAAAGAGCAGGAAAGACTCACCATCAAAGAAAACAAGGATATGGAACCCTGACATTATTACTGATGGAAATGCTTGATAATTGTCATGATTTGATGATGGTGGTGGTGGTTCACATGTATAAATAAGGTATTGTGGGTTGAGTCTTTCGCTTACGGCCATACCACCCTGTGCACGCCCGATCTCGTCTGATCTCGGAAGCTAAGCAGGGTCGGGCTTGGTTAGTACTTGGATGGGAGACCGCCTGGGAATACCAGGTGCTGTAAGCTTTTTCGAATTTGCTTTGCAACCAGCTGAGGGAACGGTTGCTGCTGCTTTAAAGGAGAAACATCTTGGAAAGAGCAGGAAAGACTCACCATCAAAGAAAACAAGGATATGGAACCCTGACATTATTACTGATGGAAATGCTTGATAATTGTCATGATTTGATGATGGTGGTGGTGGTTCACATGTATAAATAAGGTATTGTGGGTTGAGTCTTTCGCTTACGGCCATACCACCCTGAGCACGCCCGAGCTCGTCTGATCTCGGAAGCTAAGCAGGGTCGGGCTTGGTTAGTACTTGGATGGGAGACAGCCTGGGAATACCAGGTGCTGTAAGCTTTTTCGAATTTGCTTTGCAACCACCTGAGGGAACGGTTGCTGCTGCTTTAAAGGAGAAACATCTTGGAAAGAGCAGGAAAGACTCACCATCAAAGAAAACAAGGATATGGAACCCTGACATTATTACTGATGGAAATGCTTGATAATTGTCATGATTTGATGATGGTGGTGCTGGTTCACATGTATAAATAAGGTTTTGTGGGTTGAGTCTTTCGCTTACGGCCATACCACCCTGAGCACGCCCGATCTCGTCTGATTGCGTTCAGGTGTGCAACCAGGAAGCGAAGGAGCAGAGAGAGCAGGTGGAGAGAGCAGGAGGAATTATTTTGTTTTGTTTTTGGGCTAGATTGAAAGTGAGTGAGAGTGTTTTTTTTGTGTTCGATTTTATTCCCCCAGCAGCTTGCTGTTCGGGGGAACATCTTTTTTTTTGAGGGTGTGTGTGTTTTGAATGAGTGACGTCAAAGAGAGGAGAGAGCGAGTAGAGAGGAGTAGGACAGATCTCATGGCAGCTGACAGCGGACCGGCAAGCACAACGACAAAGAATATGGAAAACGGCATGGAGCAGAGATCGCCTAAGAATACTGACCAGGGAAAGACCACCGGCAGGATCATGGACAACGGCAAGATGCAGCAACCGACAAAGAACGCCGACATTGGAAAGGAAACGACCACGAGAAGGATCACGGACAGCAGTAAAAGTACCTCGGAGCCGCTTCCAAGCACAGAAAAGAAATTTGAGAGGGCGCTTACCTTGGCGGTAGAGATCATTGGAGATGAGATGGTGACTATGATGGAACTTTTGAGTGAAGTTAAAAAAACGTGCGGGGTGGTGAATGGATGCCGTTTTACCACGCCCAAGAAATATGAAATAACAATGGACAATGTTGAAGGGAAGGATAAACTGTTAGATGGGATTAGAATAAAGAAGAGCACGATTTTTGCAAAAGAAATTAGAAATGACGAACTAGTGGTATAATTTCTAAACTTGCCGACGTACATTGTGGATCGTGTCATTCTTGCAAAACTTGCAGAATGGGGAGTTAGGGCAATCTCGCCAATCAAGAGAAGAATGTGGCCAGGAACGGACGTAGCCGACGGAACCAGGTTCTTGAAGGTCCGGTTCACTGAAACAGTGAAATCGTTACCCTACTCAACCAAGTTCGAAACACTAGTGGGGGGAGAATACTTTCGCGTGATCCATGACGGACAGAGGAAAGTATGCAGACTATGTATACAACCGGGTCACATTTTCAGAGAATGCCCAGAATTCAGATGTCACAGATGTAAAGAACAGGGACACTATGCAAGGGAGTGTGTGCCAAAAGCAGCGGAGAGAGAAGATGTCGATGTTGAGGAGGAGGGCAACAGCACTGACAGCGAGGAGGAGGAGACATATGGAGGACCATGCATGACATGGACAGAGGACAGCGACGATGACGACATGCAGACGGAGGGAGACCCAGGGGGCGTCCCAGAGAGCGGGGTGGAGTCCAAGGTGCAGAACCAAGAACGGCAAACCCGGAGGGACGTCGCAGCAGGAGACGTGGTGGAAACTACAAGGCAGGAGGAGAGCCGGTCCGGAGAGGAATCGAGTGGAGAGAAGGCTCCCTGTGAAAAGACTCCAGCAGACGGAACCGGCAGCATTGGAGTAAAGCAGCATGGAGATGGAAATCGAGACGAGAGGAAAACTGCGATGGACTTCATGGTTATCGAGGGTATTTCAGAGGAAGAGAGTGTAACCAGACCGCAGAAGGAACGAAAGGCGGAGGAAACCACAAAGAAAAGGAAAGCTGTGCTCCATGCTGAGGAGAAAAGGAGGAAGAAGGAGGAAAGAAGGACAAAATGAAGGTTGGAAATGAAACCATAATTATATGTTTAATGTTAAGCTTGATTTCATTCAACACAAATGGGCTAAGAAATCAAAGCAAATTTGAAAAACTATTAAATAAATGTAGAAATAATGACATATTATGTCTGCAAGAAACGAACTGGACAGACCAGATCATGGAAGATATAAAAACAAAATGGGAAGGCATTATGTATACAAACCATGGTACGGATAAATCATGTGGGGTAGCAATCCTGATAAGAAATAATGCTGTAGAAAACCTCAAAGAAATCTACAAAGGAAAAGAAGGAAGAGACATAATCATAGAATTTAAATACAAAAAGATAGAGTACCGAATAATTAATATATATGCACCAAATATAGAAGCAGACAGGAAGGTTTTTTTCTTGGATTTAGGGAAATGGTGTGTGGGAAACTGTATAATAGTGGGAGATTTTAATTTAAAAAGTACAAGGTTGGATGTGGCAAGAGGGAAGCAATTAAAAAATGATGCTTCAAGAAAGATTTTTCTGAAAACATTGGAGGAAAAAAAATTAATTGATGTATGGAGGAACGAGAACCCAAACAGGAGAGAATACTCAAGAAGACAAATAGTAATGGGGGAATTAAAACAAAGCAGAATAGACTTATGTATAGCACATCAGACAATGGTTAAACTTATAAAAAATATGGGGTATAAATTCACATCATTCAGTGACCATGCAATCCTGTCAATAGAGGTTGGTACTGGGATAGAGAGAAGGGGAGGAGGAGTGTGGTGCCTAAACAATACTCTCCTAGAGGAAGAGGGATATAGGAAGAAAATAGTGGCCTGCATAGAGAATGGAAAAAATAGCATAGACATATGTAGAAACAAGGGATTATGGTGGGAAAGACTGAAGCAAAAGATAAGGACAATAAGTATTAGATATGCAAAGGTCCGGGCTTTTAAAGAAAGAGAGAAAATAAAATGGTTGAAGGATGAGCTGGCAGAAGAGGCAGAAAGAATTGATAAGGATCCAAAACATAGCATAGAACAATACATAAAGGTGAAATCCAAACTGGACGTTTATGAACAGAATAAATGTATGGGGGCAATAACAAGGAGTAGGGAGAAATATGCGATGAAGGGGGAGAGATGCACAGGATATTTTTTGGGATTAGAAAAAAGGAAACAGGAGAGGGTATATATTGAAGAGTTAGAAAATGAAAATGGAGAGATAGTAAATGATTTTGTAGACATTATTGGAAATGTTGGGACATTTTATAAAAATCTATACAAAAAAGGAATTGCAAAGGAGGAAGATAGAAATACAGTTTTAGGTAATATTAAGAAAACGATAACAAATGATGAGAAAAGTATGTGTGATGACAACATCAAAGACATAGAAATAAAGGAATCAATAATGTCATTAAATACCAATAAAAGTCCGGGAACAGATGGCCTTACAAGTGAATTTTATAAAACATTTATCGACGAGCTGCTCCCAATTTTAAGCATAATTTATGCAGAGATGGAGAAGGAGCAGGAGGTACCAGAGTCGCTGGCAACAGGACTAATAACGATCATATATAAAAATAAGGGAAGCAAAAGAAAACTGGAAAACTATAGGCCGCTAACTGTACTAAACACAGATTACAAGATTTTAGCAAAGGTATTAGTAAACAGAATAAAAACAGCAGCACCAACAATCATAGCACCAACACAGGCGTACGGGATACCAGGGAGGGACATATCGGACATTATTTGCACAATAAGGGACACAATTGAATGCATGGGGAAGGAGGGTGGAATTATTTTAAGTATGGACCTTAATAAAGCTTTCGATAGGGTTGAGCATAGTTTTTTATTTTGCACATTAGAAAAATTTGGTTTTGGGCAAAGAATAATCAACTGGATTAAATTATTGTACAAAAATGCAAAGAGTAGGATAAAAATAAATGGAGCTATAACGGATCCCTTTCCATTGGAGAGATCTGTGAGGCAAGGGTGCCCGCTATCGGCAGTACTTTACAGCTTAACTGCAGAAAGTCTCGCGGAAATGATAAAGAAGGATAAGAAAATAGAAGGGATAAAATTGCCAAATGGAGGTGAAAGCAAAATACAGCAATATGCTGATGACACCACTTGTATGGTAAAAAATATGAATAGCGTGAAAAGGATAATGGGAAAAATGGAAGTATATGGGAGAGCAGCAGGGGCTAAAGTAAATATAGACAAAACTGAAATAATGTACGTCGGAAATATAAGCCAAAGTGATTGTAACATACCTTTTAGAATTTCAAAGGATTATATGAAAATATTGGGGATAAATATGGGAGGGAAAGAAAAGGAGGCGAGAGATGAGACATGGAATGGGGTAATAAATAAAGTGAAAAACACATTAAATGCGTGGAAGCCGAGGAGATTAAAATTAAAGGGGAAGGTTTTAGTGGTAAATGCATTAATACTATCCAAGATTGTCTATGCCTTGACTGTGATAGACATGCCAGAGTGGGTGCACAAAGAGCTAAACAGCACAATTACAAATTACATTTGGGATGGGAAACTGGCAAGAATAGCACAAAAGACACTGATAGGGGAATATGAAGAAGGAGGATTGAAATTGGTGGATTTGAATATTAAGAAAAAAGCAATACGAATAAAAACTGTTAAAAAGTATCTGTACGATAGGGTTGATTATGGATGGAAAAATGTGTTTAGGGAATATTTATATAAAAATGGAAGATGTGAAGAAAACGGTCTAATAATGATAATGAAAAGCTCCATATATGAGAAAGTGCCTAGATATTATAAAGAGGTGTTTGATGCATGGGGGAAATACAGAATAAACATTAAATATGAATGCACAAAATACAGTCAGGTAATAAATCAACCAATATGGTGTAACCCATTGATAAAAATGAACAATAACATGCTATGGGATAAAACATTTTTTTATTCCGGACTAACGCAAATAAAAGATTGCCTATATGAATTCATACCTGGGTTTCTAAGGGACCAGGCTATAGTAGACGCAGTTAAGGAGTATGACGAAGAACTGAATGAAACAACTACTGTAAATATGTATGATAAAATAAAAGGAAGCATACCAATAGATTGGGTGAGGCAGATAGAAAATAGCGTGGTTATAGAAAGGAAAATAACGTTCCCCGAGTTATATATGGAAAATAATGGTGAGAAAAGGCCACTAAGTGATTCAAAGGTAAAAGACTACTACAAAGCGCTGATCCGAAATGAATTTAAGGAACCTGCATCGGAAAAGGTTTGGGAAAAGGTGTTCCCAGGTATGGAAGGAAATCAAATATGGAAGCAGTGGAATGTAAGCAAGAATAGTATAGAATGTCAGGATCATGACTTTAAATTACGGCACAACAGACTGTACACAAATGTGGTGATACACCAAATAAATAAGAATGTAAGAAGGGAATGCGATATATGCAAAACTGATCCGGAAACATTAATGCATTTGTATTATGAGTGTGACAAACTGAAGATCTTTCTCACGAAGTTAAAGGATTTCTTGCAAAAGAACTGGGGGAAGCAGTACTTTGAGGGAAAGGACTGGAAAAAAATTGTTTTCTTTGGAGTATGGGAAAAGAAAGAGAAAATAAACATAAATATGATAAACTATGTACTAAGTCACGCTAGATATGCTATATGGCTAAGAAGGAATCTAGCACATTTTGAACAAAGAATAATATCTGTCTGGGCCTACTTTGTATCGGGGTTGAAAAGAGACATAAGTTTAATTTTTAAGTATGAAAAGGAAGAATTTCAACACTTTGTTAAGGGATGCAGTTTCATTTCTGTCAATCACAAGGGAAAACTGATGTATAATTTTGCATAATACTTGGCAGGAGGGCCTATTTGGTAAAAGCTGATGGTTATTGTTTGCATTTGATATTACTTATTTTTTTGTGATGTTACTTTGGAATTCAAGTTGTCTTGTACATAAAAATTGATTTATTTTATAATAAAAGAAAAAAAAAAAAAAAAAAAAAGCACGCCCGATCTCGTCTGATCTCGGAAGCTAAGCAGGGTCGGGCTTGGTTAGTACTTGGATGGGAGACCGCCTGGGAATACCAGGTGCTGTAAGCTTTTTCGAATTTGCTTTGCAACCAGAAGAGGGAACGGTTGCTGCTGCTTTAAAGGAGAAACATCTTGAAAAGAGCAGGAAAGACTCACCATCAAAGAAAACAAGGATATGGAACCCTGACATTATTACTGATGGAAATGATTGATAATTGTTATGATTTGATGATGGTGGTGGTGGTTCACATGTATAAATAAGGTATTGTGGGTTGAGTCTTTCGCTTATGGCCATACCACCCTGAGCACGCCCGATCTCGTCTGATCTCGGAAGCTAAGCAGGGTCGGGCTTGGTTAGTACTTGGATGGGAGACCGCCTGGGAATACCAGGTGCTGTAAGCTTTTTCGAATTTGCTTTGCAACCAGAAGAGGGAACGGTTGCTGCTGCTTTAAAGGAGAAACATCTTGAAAAGAGCAGGAAAGACTCACCATCAAAGAAAACAAGGATATGGAACCCTGACATTATTACTGATGGAAATGATTGATAATTGTTATGATTTGATGATGGTGGTGGTGGTTCACATGTATAAATAAGGTATTGTGGGTTGAGTCTTTCGCTTACGGCCATACCACCCTGAGCACGCCCGATCTCGTCTGATCTCGGAAGCTAAGCAGGGTCGGGCTTGGTTAGTACTTGGATGGGAGACCGCCTGGGAATACCAGGTGCTGTAAGCTTTTTCGAATTTGCTTTGCAAACAGCAGAGGGAACGGTTGCTGCTGCTTTAAAGGAGAAACATCTTGGAAAGAGCAGGAAAGACTCACCATCAAAGAAAACAAGGATATGGAACCCTGACATTATTACTGATGGAAATGATTGATAATTGTCATGATTTGATGATGGTGGTGGTGGTTCACATGTATAAATAAGGTATTGTGGGTTGAGTCTTCCGCTTACGGCCATACCACCCTGAGCACGCCCGATCTCGTCTGATCTCGGAAGCTAAGCAGGGTCGGGCTTGGTTAGTACTTGGATGGGAGACCGCCTGGGAATACCAGGTGCTGTAAGCTTTTTCGAATTTGCTTTGCAACCAGCAGAGGGAACGGTTGCTGCTGCCTTAAAGGAGAAACATCTTGGAAAGAGCAGGAAAGACTCACCATCAAAGAAAACAAGGATATGGAACCCTGACATTATTACTGATGGAAATGATTGATAATTGTTATGATTTGATGATGGTGGTGGTGGTTCACATGTATAAATAAGGTATTGTGGGTTGAGTCTTTCGCTTACGGCCATACCACCCTGAGCACGCCCGATCTCGTCTGATCTCGGAAGCTAAGCAGGGTCAGGCTTGGTTAGTTCTTGGATGGGAGACCGCCTGGGAATACCAGGTGCTGTAAGCTTTTTCGAATTTGCTTTGCAACCAGCAGAGGGAACGGTTGCTGCTGCCTTAAAGGAGAAACATCTTGGAAAGAGCAGGAAAGACTCACCATCAAAGAAAACAAGGATATGGAACCCTGACATTATTACTGATGGAAATGATTGATAATTGTCATGATTTGATGATGGTGGTGGTGGTTCACATGTATAAATAAGGTATTGTGGGTTGAGTCTTTCGCTTACGGCCATACCACCCTGAGCACGCCCGATCTCGTCTGATCTCGGAAGCTAAGCATGGTCGGGCTTGGTTAGTAATTGGATGGGAGACCGCCTGGGAATACCAGGTGCTGTAAGCTTTTTCGAATTTGCTTTGCAACCAGCTGAGGGAACGGTTGCTGCTGCTTTAAAGGAGAAACATCTTGGAAAGAGCAGGAAAGACTCACCATCAAAGAAAACAAGGATATGGAACCCTGACATTATTACTGATGGAAATGATTGATAATTGTTATGATTTGATGATGGTGGTGGTGGTTCACATGTATAAATAAGGTATTGTGGGTTGAGTCTTTCGCTTACGGCCATACCACCCTGAGCACGCCCGATCTCGTCTGATCTCGGAAGCTAAGCAGGGTCGGGCTTGGTTAGTACTTGGATGGGAGACCGCCTGGGAATACCAGGTGCTGTAAGCTTTTTCGAATTTGCTTTGCAACCAGCAGAGGGAACGGTTGCTGCTGCCTTAAAGGAGAAACATCTTGGAAAGAGCAGGAAAGACTCACCATCAAAGAAAACAAGGATATGGAACCCTGACATTATTACTGATGGAAATGATTGATAATTGTTATGATTTGATGATGGTGGTGGTGGTTCACATGTATAAATAAGGTATTGTGGGTTGAGTCTTTCGCTTACGGCCATACCACCCTGAGCACGCCCGATCTCGTCTGATCTCGGAAGCTAAGCAGGGTCAGGCTTGGTTAGTTCTTGGATGGGAGACCGCCTGGGAATACCAGGTGCTGTAAGCTTTTTCGAATTTGCTTTGCAACCAGCAGAGGGAACGGTTGCTGCTGCCTTAAAGGAGAAACATCTTGGAAAGAGCAGGAAAGACTCACCATCAAAGAAAACAAGGATATGGAACCCTGACATTATTACTGATGGAAATGATTGATAATTGTCATGATTTGATGATGGTGGTGGTGGTTCACATGTATAAATAAGGTATTGTGGGTTGAGTCTTTCGCTTACGGCCATACCACCCTGAGCACGCCCGATCTCGTCTGATCTCGGAAGCTAAGCATGGTCGGGCTTGGTTAGTAATTGGATGGGAGACCGCCTGGGAATACCAGGTGCTGTAAGCTTTTTCGAATTTGCTTTGCAACCAGCTGAGGGAACGGTTGCTGCTGCTTTAAAGGAGAAACATCTTGGAAAGAGCAGGAAAGACTCACCATCAAAGAAAACAAGGATATGGAACCCTGACATTATTACTGATGGAAATGCTTGGTAATTGTCATGATTTGATGATGGTGGTGGTGGTTCACATGTATAAATAAGGTATTGTGGGTTGAGTCTTTCGCTTACGGCCACACCAGCCTGAACGCCCTTGAACGCACCACGGAGTGACATCATCAACGAACCAGGAAGTAAGCCACCGCATGTGGATACAGAGGAACTATTTTTCTTTTTTTTTTCTCTTTTCCCAGCTTTTTTCTTGTTCTCTCTCTACATCTCCCTTTTTTTCGACTTCTTACGTGTTAATCCAACCGGACGTTAGCGTTGTGATTGTCTTGTATGTGTGTCCCCCCGCGGCAGTGACGCACTGTGCGGGGGTAACGGAGCCTGTGTGGAAGGGCATCCGAGACCATGGCGGAGACCAGCACGGAGCGGGTGAGTGTTAACGCTGTCACCCACGGAGGTGACAGCGGGAGAGAAACTGAGCTGACGCAGAGCAAGAGCTGCACAAACAATGAGAGATATGACAGGGAGCAGACAGTGATGGTAGAGATGGAAGGAGAGGGAAAAGACACAGCTATGGAGCTGATGAGGTGTGTGCGTGAGTTGTGCGGGGGGCTGCTGGCGTGCAGACAGATCACTGATAAAAAATATGAGATGACCATGAGCCACCCTAAGGGGAAAGACAGACTCATGGAAGGATTCAAGATTGGGGAGACTCGGGTGCACGCAAGAGAACTGGTGAATGACGAGCTGGTGGTGTCATTTATGAATTTACCTTTTTACATCGAGGACAGGGAGATATTGGCAAAACTACAACTATGGGGGGTCTCTGCAGTATCTCCCATTAAAAGAAGGATGTGGCCAGGTACAAACGTGGCTGATGGGACAAGGTTCCTGAAAGTGAAATTCAATAACCAGATACAATCACTGCCGTATTCTACAAAGTTTGACACAGCGCTGGGGGCGGAGTATTTCAGGGTGCTGCACGACAAACAAGTAAAAGTGTGCAGGCTGTGCATAAAACCTGGCCACATAATGAGAGAGTGCCCGGAATTTCATTGCAACAGATGTGGAGTGCAAGGACATTATGCAAGGGAGTGCACGCAGGGGAGGAAGAGATGTGATTTGTGCCAGAACCTGATGAATGAATGCAGATGCAATAAGAGTGAGGCAGAAGATGATACGAGTGAAAGTGAGCAAGAAAGTGAGAGTGGAAGCAGGGAGGAAGGAGATGCGGAGGACATGGAAAGTGTGGAGGATGGAGACGGAAATGAAATGGAGGAGCAGGTGAGGGAGGATCCAGGGAAGCAGGAAGGAGAGCGGAGGATGGAGGAGACGAAAGGAGGAAAGAAAGAGGGAGCAGACCGGAAGACGAGGAAGGAGAGAACGAGAGTAAACGACGAAGAGGAGGATGGAGGAAGGAGGAGAGGAGTGCTGGAGCGAGAGCTGATCGCAGAAGGAAGGAGAGACGGGGCGGAGGAGAAAGGTCCCAAAACAAAGGAGACGAAAAGGCCAGAGAAGGGGGCGACGGTCGCAAGGAGAGACGGAGAGAAGGAAGCAGGCCGGGAGAAAAGGCGAGGAGAGGACGACACTGGAGGGACGGACAAGGAACTGAATGGAGCAAAGCCCAAAGAGACGGGAGAGGAGACCACTGTATCACAGACGGTAGGATCTGAAACGGACATGGATATAGAGGAAAAAATAAAACAAATGAGGAAAAGACAGAACACTCAGAGGCATACGAGGATAAATAAGAAAAGTAAAACTAAGGAAAAAACAAAATGAAAATAACAATACTAATAATGTTAATAATAATCTCAATAAATGCAAGGGGGCTAAAGAACAAAAACAAAAGAAATCAGATATTTGGTGACAGCAATTATGATATAATATGCTTACAGGAAACACACTGGGATGAGAGATGTATGAAAGAGGTGGAGGATGAATGGAGGGGAGATGTGTTTGCAAATAATGGAGATGGGAATGCAAGAGGTGTAGCTATATTAACAAAAAAGGGAGTGATAGGGAATGTGACAAGGTGTGAAGATGAGGGAGATGGGAGGGTGATAGGGATCAAGTTTGAGTATATTAATGAGGAGATTAAGCTAGTAAATGTGTATGCGCCGAATGAGGAGAAAGAAAGAAAGGAGATGTTTGAAAAGATGGGAGTGATGTGTGATGAAAACTGTATGATCGTGGGGGACTTTAATGTGTGGTGTGGGAAATTGGATGTGTCAAGGAACATGCATTTTAAGAATGACACAACAAGGGAGGTGCTAGAAAAGATAAAGAGTATGAAAGGATTGAGTGATGTATGGAGAGAAAGAAATCCAGAGGGGAGAGAGTTCTCAAGAGTACAGCTGGTGAAAGGGGAACTGAAACAGAGTAGGATAGATTTAGTATTGAGCACAAAGGGCATAGCGGAAAGGATTAAAGGTATAGAATATATAGTCACAACATATAGTGATCACAAGGTGTTAAAATTTACAATAGGGGGGGAAATAAGGAGAAGAGGAGGGGGAGTGTGGTGTATGAATGGGCAGCTGCTTAAAGATGAAAAATATAAAAAAGAAGTGAGAGAATACATAATGTGGGAGATGAATGAGAGAATGTATGAGGAAGACACAGGGAGGTGGTGGGAGAGACTGAAAGAGGGGATAAGGAACATGAGCAAAAAACACAGCAGGAACCGGGGAAAGAAAGAAAGAGAGAAGATACAAAGGCTAAAAAAGGAGTTAGAGGAAGAGGGGAAGAAAGCAGGGGAAGGGCTTAATATTGACATAGAGGGATATATAAGAAAGAAAGATGAACTTAAGGAAATAGAACAGGGAAAATGTGAGGGAGCTATAATAAGAAGTAGAGCGAAATATGCGATAGAGGGAGAAAAATGTACAGGGTATTTCTTAAGACTAGAGAAGATAAGGCAGGAGAAAAAGTATTTTGAGCAAGTGGAGGGGAAAGGGGGGGAAAAAATAACAGAGCTTGTAGGGATAGTGGAAAGAGTAGAAGAGTTTTATAGAGAGTTATATAAGAAAGAAGCGTTAGATGAGGAGAGCAGTAGGCAGGTTATAGACAAGATGGAAGCTAGACTGAGTGATGAGGATAGAGAGGTGTGCTAAGGAGAGATAAGTAAGGGAGAGATAGAGAAAGCAATAAATGGGTTAGGCAGAAATAAGAGTCCAGGGATAGATGGAATAATAGGAGAATTTTATATAGAGTTTAGAGAAGAATTAGTACCAGTGTTGGAGAGATTATATAGATGGGTAGAAGAGAAGGGAGAAATGCCGCAGAGTATGACAACAGGTCTAGTGAGCATAATATATAAAAAAGGGAGTAGGGACAAATTAGAAAATTACAGGCCACTCACAATGTTAAATGGGGATTATAAGGTATTAGCAAAGGTGTTAGCAAACAGAATGAAGGAAGTAATAGGGACGGTGGTGGGAAGCACACAAGCGTATAGCATACCAGGGAGAGACATAGCCGACACAATAAGTAGTATTAGAGACACAATAACACACATGAAGGAGAACAATGGAGGGGCAGTAGTTAGTTTAGATCTTAACAAAGCTTTTGATAGAGTAGATCACAGTTATTTGTATAAAGTGTTAGAGAAGATGGGATTTGGAGGAAGGTTGATAGGATGGGTTAGGCGAATGTATGAAAGAGCAGGCAGTAAGATTAAAGTCAATGGGATAGTCACAGGTGAAGTTAGATTAGAAAGGTCAGTGAGGCAGGGATGTCCGCTATCGGCTCTGCTGTACTCCTTGTCAGCAGAGCCGTTAGCGGTACTCATACTGCAGAATAGGAGGATTAAGGGCATAGAACTACCGGGCGGACAGGTGAGCACACTATATCAATATGCGGATGATACAACAGTGACAGTGAGGGACAAGGAAAGTGTAGTACAGGTATTACAAAGTGTAGAACTGTATGGGAGGGCATCAGGAGCTAAAGTAAATATAGAAAAATCTGAAATAATGTATATAGGGGAAAGCAGAGGAGGGGAGGGAGTGAAAGGATTGAAGGAAAACAAAGGGTACATGAAGGTTCTGGGAGTGAACTTAGGGATTGAGGGAGAGGAAGGGAGAGATAGGCAGTATGAAGTACTGATAAACAACATAAAGAAAACATTGGGGTATTGGAAGCAGAGAAAGCTGAAATTAAAAGGGAAGGTAATAGTGGTAAATGCACTAATAATGAGCAAGATGGTGTATGTGATGAATGTGATGGATGTGCCTGTGAAAGTGTTGAAAGAAATAGAAAGAATCATAAGCAATTATTTGTGGGATGGGAAGGGAGTTAGGATAGCAAGAGAAGTGTTAGAAAATGAGTATGAGAACGGGGGACTGAAACTTGTCAATTTAGAGGGGAAAAAGAAAGCACTAAGGGTGAAAATGATGGTGAGATATTTAAAGGATAACAGAGATCATGTGTGGAAGGTATTTTTAAGAGAAGCAATAAATAAATGTGGAGGATGTGGAGAGAGCGGAGTGTTCATGGAACTAAAAAAAGGGATGATTGAAGGGGTGACTGACATATACAAAGAGATGCTTGGAGCGTGGGGAGAGTTTGTGAGAGGAGTGAAGTATGAATGCAAGAATGTGAGGCAGGTATGGGAGCAACCAGTGTTTTTAAATCCAAAAATTATGGATTTAGATTAGATCACTGTCCTCAAAGGC